>NC_045747.1:7635771-7638068 GCF_008692095.1 Etheostoma spectabile
TTTTTTAACTATGTCTAATCAATTCAATTTGACACAGGTTTACTCCAATCCGGTTCAAGACACATAAGGATCTGTCTGACCACAAATTGGAATGCCACGAGAAAGGATCTGAATACTTATCTACATTTCAGTTTTTAATTTTTAATTCATTTGCAAAGATTTTACGAAAAATGTTTTCAATTTGTCTTTAACAGTTAAGGTCAGATTGACAGAGCAAAAGTGGCACTTCTAGCAATTTAAAATTAAATCTTCAAAACATTAAAGTGAAGGAGTCTAAATACTTTCTGAAGCCACTGTAGTAGTATAAATGTATGTAACTGTAGGAATAACATGTACGGTTCTTTAAAGCAGAAAAAAAAAAAAAAAAGTGAACTCAAATTTAATACTGTTAATTTCAAACAGTTCCATGTTAGGTCTGGCTGACATGAGGAGGCACAGGTGGGTTTTCAAAAGATAAGTTTTATTTAACAAAAAATAAACAAAACTTACAGACTTAATTACGTTCTGGGCCCATAAAACAGGTGAACTTATCAGAATTGAATTCAGACTATGCTAACTTAAACAGAACAGACTAAACTGACCTAAAAACGATTAATGGGTGATCCGACCACTTTTGAAATGAACGTGTAGCAAAGATAACCAGTATTGCAACTACTAACCCTGCTTCAAATAAAAGCCTGGGACCCTCTGCAGTGGAGGGCCCGGCTACTCCTTGGACATGGTCTGCCTGTTTAATATACTGTAATTGTTTTCATTCAGTGGTCTGCTTTTTCATGAGTTTGCAGTTGCAACTTTAAATCAACTGGAAATCTGTATCTGCTACCACAAACATGGAAGGCATTTGGCATTCTCCTGTATGTGAAGTTCTATGTCTAGTCCTCTTTGCCCTTCTACAAAATGGATAGTATCTCATGTGTACTCTGGAGGTTACTGCTAGTAATGAAATGTTCGCCACAAAAGCCACATTGACATACACAGTCAGACTCTCTTGATGGGAAAATGTTTGCACAAATTAAAGGCCTTTGTGCCATACTTCATGCAGCCGGACACAGCGCATATTGGCAAACATCTGGCCACAAACGTCACAAAAATTTGTTTCGGTGTGACAACTTTTCACATGAGTTATCAGCTCCTGTTTGGACTGGCATGTTATCCCACAAACAGTGCAATGTTTCTCATGTGGTTCATTAAAAAGCCGGTGTACTGGCATCCGTTGCCCCAAAATGGCGAAAAATGTGTTCCTTTTCAATTTTGGCAGAACTTTTTTCAAGAGGCAATGCCACTTGGTCCATTTCATTAACATTCCCATGTTGTTCTTGTCCCTCCTGCTCTTTTTTTAGCTCCAACATTCTAAAGTCTGTTTGAACCAAACAGTCGTTCCAGTTACTATCGTCCAGATCCGCACTGGTTTGAGAGGGTCCCTGCACCTCAGCACCAAGACTGAAGTTGTCCTCTTCTGGTGTTGAGGGACCAGTGTTCTCCGGCAGCAGTGGGGCATCACATTCATCTCCACGTCCCACTGAGCTGATGGTCAGGGAAGGCTCGGCAGCTGCTAAAGAGACGGAAAAATGTTACCAACAGGCTGTAATGTATCCATTTCAAAATTGATAAACAAAACATGTACAGTACTTGAGCTGTTTTATAATTTAAAAAAAATAAAACTGTATACCTAATGCTCAATCAGTATGTACTGCATACGCATACTAAATTAATGAGTTTCTCACTGAAATATACGTTGTCTCTGCATCACATGACAGCATCGATTAGGCCATTACCAGTCAAGCTACCGTTGCATACTCAACGTTGCTGGTCTAGTATACATCCAAGCATTTGAGTACACAAAAATCCCACTACGTCTCAATTTTACGACATACTTAGTATAAATAGAATGTTAGCATGTTAGCATGTTATTTAGAACAGAGAGTGAGGGGCACATAAGCAGGTTAAGTAGATGGTTTACGGTTTGCTGGCACAAACCTTTTCAGAAAAATTTGGTTTTACAACAAGATTTACCCAACAAAAAACCTTTCCACATATCATCTGACAACTATATGTTTTTGTATTGTTTACTATGGCATCTTAGTCACCCAAAAAAAAATGTTATCGAAGCAAAGCATTTGTTGATGCTCATCAAGCTTACAACACCTAACAAAAATGAAACCTTGAAAAGAATTAAAACAGGTAAGATGGAGTCATACCAGATGTCTAATGCCACCCTCCTGACTGCCATCTAGTCTTGACTGATAGTTTTGATAAGACAAGACCAAAAACTTAAAAAAATAATGTCCACCACAAAA
>NC_045747.1:7638078-7639226 GCF_008692095.1 Etheostoma spectabile
CGGTGACGGTATGGCATTTACCGTGGAGATCGGAGACTCAGTGGAGGAGACAAAAACTTGTTGACACACTAGAAGGCTTTAGAAATAAATAAATAAAAATGGACTTTGCAAATCAATGGATTTCAATGGACAGAGGGAGAGACAGAAGATTCTGAAATAAAAGATGTCATCCGCCCACATTTGTTAAATTGACACCCTAAAAGGGAAGAAGTTGTACAGTTCATGGACTTGCCTTTGTGCTTCATTCTTCTTTGATGGACCCGGAGAAAACCAATTTTGGAAAAATGCTTGCAACAAACATCACAAACCCATTTGTTATTGTGATAACTTTTCAAATGGGCTACAAGCGGCTCTCTTGACTGGCATTTCATCCCACAAACCGTGCAATCAAATTTGGTCTCATGTTTTTGTATGTGCCTTTTTAAACAGAGCATGAGCTTAAATCCCTTGCCACAAAAATGGCAAAAACTGCGTTCCTTCTCACTTTTAGCAGAACTTTTGTCATGAGACAATGCTGCCTTCTTATTCATCTTGCCCCTTCGCTTTCGAAACATCTTTCGTTTCCTTTTTACTGTTTTCTTCTGCTCTCCTTTGCTGGTAACCAACTCCTCATCACTGTCATTGTTCTCACTCTGAGCTGAAGGGCAGCCTAAAGCAACTGGCTGCAATTCATATGATGGTTGTGTCTCTGGCTGATTTTGCTCGCTGTTCACAATTTCCGGAGAAGGAAAACCCATCTCTTGTGTCTGATGGTCATCCCCAAGTTCCTCTCGCTCTTCTTTTATCTCTAACACCTTAAAGTCTGTGTGAACCAAGCAGTAGTGCCAGTTATTATAGTCCAGCTCTGCACTGGTGTGAGAGGGTCCCTGCAACTCAGCACCAAGACTGAAGTTGTCCTCTTCTGGTGGTGAGAGACCAGTGTTCTCCGGCAGCAGTGGGGCATCACATTCATCTCCACGTCCCACTGAACTGATGGTCAGGGAAGGCTCGGCAGCTGCAAGGAGAACAAACCAGAAATAATAAGCGGTTTTAGTTTGCTCCAAAGTTGTTGGCTCTAAATCTCCGTTGTGGAGAAGTCAGACTGGCTCGGTTGGCTAGACCAGTGGTTCCCAAACTTTTTCAGCTCAAGACCCAAAAGAGAAATTTGG
>NC_045747.1:7639236-7642141 GCF_008692095.1 Etheostoma spectabile
TCCCCGGGACCCGAATTTACAAAAATACACCATGAATCATTGTAACATCTACATTTTTAAATCGTGGACAAAAGACGGAACAATCCATGAATTTTAATGTATATGAAGTATATTTATTCCATTATAAAAGTACAAAAAAGGTCTCTATTCTCCTTCCTGTGTCTCACCCCTTCTCAACTCATTTTATTATCCCCTCCTAGGATAAGAAAAGAGAGAGAGAGAGAGAGAGAGAGAGAGAGAGAGAACCCAAAGCCTCTGAGCTGAACAGACCAGTGGAGCAAAAAAGAACGCTCATTCACATAAGATTGATATGCATTTTACTCTGCCAATTGGCGACCTAATAAAACGGGTCTGCGACCCATTTTGGGTCCCGACCCTAAGTTTGGGAAACATTGGGCTAGACTAACAAAAGCCATGTTAGCCAAGACTAGCTAATAGCTATACTAGTATCTTTGGGTACATAGACAATGAAATGTGAAATGACTTGAGTGTCATTCCGAAAGCATCACACATATCCCAGCTAAAGAACCGAAGATTTCTTTTATTTCTGTTATTGATTTGTCAAACCGACTACTGTGGCTAGGCTAACAATAATAGCAATGTTTGCTAATGCTAACTAATCTTAACGTCGGGGGAATCCAATAGGGCTACTAACAGCCATTTTATACAGTCTATGCTAACAACACATTCAACCGGAGTCCCAAACCTGATTTTTTTCGCAAGCCTTCTAACGCTAGCTGGTGTCGTAGCCTTTGGAGCTCTTCAGATTCACAGTGACTGACGTCGGCTTCGTGCAAAGCTAACGTTATGGTTTTCTCCACCTCTCCGAGAATCTCCTCTGCCGCCGTATACAGCCTTTGATGGACAAACAACCTCAGCTGAATCATTGTGGTGTCCATGTCTGCGGAAGAAGACAAGCTTCGGCTTCTGCTTCTTTTAAAGGTTGCGTTCATAGACAGTTAAAGCATAGAGTTAATGAAGTGGCGGTTGGCAACTAACTTTAACTTTAACTTTTATCAGCGCGTTAGCGCCACCAGCTGGACTGGAGTGTAGCCTTTCCAAGTATGAAGCAAACAAATAGCTAAAATAAAAAAATAAAACATAAAAATTCTTTTAATTAGTCCTGTATTCCTCAGAAAGCTAAATACATATTTAAAACTTATTTCACCTGAGCTCCATATGTACAATGTAATCTAAGTTTAACCTTAACTGTTGTGTTTTTCCTTAATTAATATTTAGGACAGTGTAGAATTACATGCTCTATTGACTCTGGACTATCACAGAATTCACAGTTGCCATCAGCATGTTTCTTCATTATTAACAAAGTATTATTTATTCTTGTGTGTCCATACCTCATTCTCAGTGTTGGGAGTAACGTGTGGGTAATTTATTCCTTAATAATATAATAGTAATGTAAGGTATTAGGCAACTAATTAAATTTCGGTAATATTTTACTCATTACAATCTCAGTAACGCGAGTTACAACGCATTTTAACGCAACATTTAGTTTGTTTTGTTTTGTTTTGAATTCACCAACTGGTTGAGATGACTGCAGAGACAGATACATCTGCAAGATGGATATTATTTTCAAGCCTAAGCTGCGTTGAAGCTAGGTGCCGTGCCGTACGGTCAGCCAGAACCAGAGACGGTACATCTGTGTCAACAGGTGTCAGGACGTCAACGTGGACAGCACTATGTCTTAGCTGCTGCAGATGGAAACAGGTCGGCAATTATAGGCCTGCTACAAGTAAATACCATTTCATTTTATCAGCTGTGGGGAGTAACTATGCATGTAGTGGAATGGCTTCGAATGACGACCAAAAACGCTTGTCTTTTACTTTTGTTTCGATGTCTATGGTCTTTTACTATGACCATTTAACTCACGTTCATTTCAGTAAGCTAGCAAGAGTACACAACAGACAACTTCCGTGTGGCCTGCTTCAAAATAAATGCACTTCCTGTGACGGTTTGCAGTGAAACTAAATTAGGCTACTGTTAAACAAATAAGGTAGTGTACCTTTTCACATATCAGCTGTAAATCAAGTACTGTAAATCATGTAAACAGTGAGTTTTAATCACACTATAATTGACCATTTCCTTTAGACGGTTTTAAACTTCTTGTTTTAAATTTCTTATTCAAGTGTTTTAAACAAACATTTTATAACAATGCCTTACTTCAATACAACTGTAAGGTACTTTCAGTTGAGTATTTTCATTTTCTCTTACTTGCCTCTTGTACGTTTTACTTTTTTCTTTGTAGCTTTAGTTACTTTGCATATTCATTTTAATTATACAAAATATAATGAATAATCTATGATGTATTAAAGTTGATAAACATTTTTTGATCTGGTGGTAAAATTTCCACACTGCCAAGTCGAACTTCCGGTGTTATTTTGGTGAAAGTAACGCCAAAGTATAAACAGTAATATTGTAATATAACTTATTACTCTCAAATGACAGTAACTAGTAATCTATAATGTATAACATTTTGTAGGTAGGCTTACTTGCCCTACACTGCTCATTCTTGAAAATACATCCTCCATATTTCTGCTCTTTCCCACTTTATTCTGGATATTATAGAACTGTTTTCCAGTCTGCCCAATATCCCATAATGTTTGACATTTTCCCTTAATTATGTTTTTAACCATACTGTTAGTTTCAGCTTTGCTATAATTGACCTCAATATCTATGTTGGAATTCAGCTGCTTGCTTAGCACATGTATCAACTCATTTCCTACAACTCCTATGTGAGCTGATACTCATACACGAGTTTTCTTGGTTCCTGACTAAAACAGATTATTTGTCGCTTGCACGATTTCAAATACAACATCCTGCCTTGATTTTGACTGTAAAGTGTTTATGCTGATCAAAGCTGAGCTGGAATCTGATGCAATTACCCTTCCTT
>NC_045747.1:7642151-7650786 GCF_008692095.1 Etheostoma spectabile
CCACCCATAGCAGATCTAGCCACGCAACGAGCAGAAGATATAAAGTTCCGGTTTGACACGTTCAGAATAATTAGATTAATCTAGATTGTTGATTTAGACTGATTCAGATTGATAAATAGCCCTACATGTACGAGGAAAAATATATTTTTACAGGGGCTGAACTGTCCTTTTGAAGTTATCTGGTTTTATTTTGAAGGCCGGCCAGCGGAACGTTTTCTTCTGGTCCACAGAACTTTTAACCGCTGCGAGCAGAGTGATGTCGTTTTGCAGCTTCTTCGGTGGCGAGGTCTATAAAGACCATTTTCGACCAGGTATCTTCCTTAACATTACTTTAACGTATTTCCCTTTATTTAAAATGTATTGTTAACTTATAGTGATTAGCAAAAGTAGAGTCCACAATAACTAGCTAGCTAGCTAACAGCTAACGTTAAATAACTTTAAGCCGTGTGGATGGGACGACATTTGTTCACTTCTAGCTATCAGCCTGTAACTTTAGGCTGTAGGTAGAAATAAAATCTTTCAGAAAGGTAGCCTACACCAAACACCTCGATAGCTTAACTCTATAGTTAACACATAACACGTTCAGGTTATTTAACTGTTGCGAAACCGGTGGTTGTTCACAACAAATGAGAAGTCCGACTTCCGCTTAAAAGGCACGCCGCAAAACTAATCCAAACGCAACATTTTCTAGAAGAATCATATCCAACAAAAACTTAAAAAATGTTGAATGTGAATATTGTAAACTTGAAGAAAGAATTACCAACACAAGTTTGGTACAGACTTGATCCTGAATCAAACTTGTATTAAAATAGTTCTCTTCTCATGTTGCACACACTAACCAATGTCTCATCCTTCACTCCTCAGGGGTTTACGTATGCTCCAAGTGTGATCATCAGCTGTTCAACAGCCGCTCTAAGTACGAACACTCCTCTCCCTGGCCAGCCTTCACACAGACGATCCATGAGGACAGTGTATCTAAACATGAGGAGAGACCTGGGGCGTATAAGGTACAATCCGTAGAAAAGAGATTTACTTTGTATAACGAACCTGTCCCAGAATGCTCTGTGTAAGTGTACTATATTCATCTATAGACCAGCCAGTACACATTATTACACTTGTTCCCTCAGTATAAACAACTACTGTAATTTACTAGCTGAAGGTGAACGGCATATACCCCTTGAAGATTAGTGATTGTCTAATGAATCAACTGCTGAGCCTATAGATTTGCACAATATCCTCATTCAGATGTCTGATGTGTGTTCCAGGTGCGATGTGGGAAATGTGGAAATGGACTAGGCCATGAGTTTGTGAATGATGGGCCAGCCAAAGGGGTTTCTCGCTTTTGAATATTCAGCAGCTCACTGAAGTTTGTCCCTAAAGGTACAATTGTCAGATTATATCACAACACCAGCAAGTGTTTTAGTCCTGTTATTGGCTTTGTTATGTTGGCACTAGGAAGGCATATAGATCATTTTAGAGCAGATACCATGTAGAGCTAGACTAATATATCAGCTGGGCCAATATAGTAGCCAATATTAGCTTACAGATATAAGTAGCAGCAGCAAATTGGTCGGCTGATGAAATTGTAAGTCAAGCAATTCAAGCTCCGTACATACCTTGGTCACAATTCTTTAAAAAAAATTAAATGATTCCTATTAAAAATTTGAATATCATGTGTTTATCTAAAAAGCCACTACTGCACTATATTGCCACTATTACAATTTTTTTAACTTTCAAATGTTGGTATTAGCTTGAAAAAATCATTACAATTTGAAGTGTAAAGATTCTCTTAATACTACACATTAACATTGTTGAATTCCCCTTCAGAACACAAGACAAAATAAGATTTTACATTGCAAAATCTAATGTGCAAAATAATCGTTTTACTCTATTACATTGTGATTGTTAGGAAAATTTGATTAATTGCCCAGCCCTATAGAGTGTACTTTATTTCCATTAAGCATACAGATTTTTAGTGCACTAATTGTGTAAAAAATTGATTTATTAAAAAAATTGGACCACTCTTAACTTACTCAAAACCACTTACATTTTCATGTGCCCCTTACAATACGTACGTTTCCCCCGCAGTCCTGACAGACAGAAAAGTTACTAATCAGTTTTGATCATTGCAAAATCATTGGCTTTTAAATCATTCCCTCAAACTTCACCAATCTAGGTGACATGTGATTACAATTGCTAAAAACTTGCTTCACATGTAATTATTTAGCAGTTAAGTGTCTGTCTAAAAGACAGTTGAACTAAGTTGCATTGGCTGTGATACAACCTGTAAAATGGTTCTATTCTCTCCCCTCTCCACAGATAAGGTCGATGGACAGTAAGGTGAGCTGTTAGAGGGACGTCTTGGACTTGAAGAGCTCTGTGCGGCTGAATGTGTGGACAGTGGATGAAGTGTTCTGGGATAAAGCCCAATCTGGGAGTGCCAGGGCTCTGATGAAAGATGGCCACACTGGATAGCAAGAACAAAGGGCTGGTCTCAACTCCTTTTTATTATGCAATCATCAGCATCTCAGGATAGCCTCACTGATTACACAATCACTGTTATCAGTTTTACATTTATATACAGGGTTCGTTAAGGTTTTTTTTCCCGTCCGGTCGGGACAAGTAAAAAAAAACTTGCCCAAAGTCAATTTTAACTGGCCCCTATAAAACAGAGTCCAAAAAAATATTAAAAAAAAAGCATTTAAGTCATATAATTATAATACAATGCTGCCCGAACGGACAAGTGGGTTAATATAATTACTTGCCCAACGGGGCATTTAACTTGCCCCAGGCCATTGGGCAGTCCTTATTGTTAATTTCTGATATATGTACAATGATTGAGATTGGGGAGAATACACTTTTCTTGATTCTATAAAGCTGCCTACACATGATACACGGCAAAACCACCCTGTGGCGGCTGTTCCACTGATTTCCTATAGTCTCTGCGCTACCACTGGCGTTGCGCACCGCTCAGATTTGCTGCTTTGTGCTGCGCTCAAAGTCAAAATTATTTCAACTTTGATCTTGCCGCTGACCTTTCAAAAGCGCAACCAATGAGATAACAGCATGTTGTTACCTAGCAACGGAAAACGGCTTCCTTGCCACCTTGTTGACAAATACGTGCGCTGCGCTTTGCTCTCTGTGCTTTGCTCTGCGCCCTACATAGTGGTGTGCAGAGAGCAAATCGCGTATCACACACACAGCGTAAAGTGCTCATTTTATGCTTTTTGGCTTTATCGCTTTCCTTTTGTGTTATATATCTTTTTTTATGGACGTTATAGGTTTACAAAGTGAAAAGCCCAAAGTCCACCCTAACAGAAAACACTGTTCACAAAACTGCTCCAGACAGCTCTATTGGGGTCCAGCCTGTACTTCCAAGGCGAACGTGCGTCACTTTGTAACACACGTTATAATGCTCACCTAGCTGCTAGCATGGCACACCCTCATACTCGGCTTCTGACTGGGTAGTTGTCCTGACCTAGGTACTGCGCATGTGTGACTCCCAACAAAGATGGAACAGAATTGCAATTCCTCACTCGGTAGCTAAAACAGAGAGCTCAACACACAGGGTGAAAAGAGGAGCTGCAGTTCAACAAAAATATGGTGTTTTAAAAAAAAATTAAACTATGTAAACCTATTCTGATATAACCTCTTAATACAATTATGAACCTGAAAATTAGCATAATATGAGCACTGTAAGCTACTTCTTACAGAGAGACGAAACATGTTTATTTACCTTCACGGTTTTGCCTGTAGTTCTTCTGCTTCCCGCAAATTGTCGAAGTAAGCAAACGAGTGTACCAAATAGGTTACCAAATTGTTAATTTAAGACTGGATGAAGATACCTCATTAAATTGTTTTAATGTATTTATCCATAACTTCCTCTACATGCTGCATCTGCGGTGTGCAGTGTGCTAGATGCAGAAAATAAGGAATAATACCTTTTTTCACTGTGGATAAGCTTTATGTAAATGTATTACACAAGACTAATGTACAAACTAAAATCTATTAAAATCTATTTTAATTAAAATGACACAATGCTGAGTGATGTCTGTATTCTTGTTTCCACATATTAGTCTCTTTTTGTGCGTGTGTGCGTAAGTTTGAAACAACACATTTTTTGGCTGACTAAACAGTCTGTATTAACACTACTGCCATCAAGTGGAAGTAATGTGAACAGAAAGATCAGACATTACACAAGCAGGACAGAGCAGCTGACACTTGATCTGGACGTGCAGGTTTGTTCCAGCTAAAGCTCGGTCACTGTGTAAACAACGTTTCAAACTGCAGAGAAATCCCAGTCGGTTATAGAACACACATCTGAAATGGATATGCATATTGCTCTTTCTCTGGAGGAGAAGAATACAAGAATCACTTCAAACCTGGTGAGCACATGTTGTGAGTTGTATGTTTTGTGTTGTCTTTGTTTTGTTTTATAAGTAAAAAATGTCAATAAAAAATAAGCCGGTGAGTAGCAAAGAAGCATAAAGTTGCAGGTGAAGGGAAAATAATTCCCACTGTATTGAAAAAAAGAACTCCATTCATTCATACATATTTTTTCTTTCTTTCTCAGGTATATATGTGTGTTCTGAATGTGGCCATGAGTTATTTTCCAGCATGTCAAAGTTCGAGCACTCTTCTCCTTGGCCAGCTTTTTCAGAGACGATCCATGAGGACAGTGTCTCCAAACATCCTGAGGCGTGGGGACCCCTAAAGGTACTCTGCTAATATAGCATAAGTGGATGTTTGTTATAATAAACAGACATATCAAGCTGGACTAAATGTCATTTACACTGTACCTGTTATTAATCAGGAGATCTATGTATTGAGTTAGGATTTGAGCCTTTTGGGTTTAAATATCCCAGGTTTGTTGTGGGAAATGTGGCAATGGATTGGGCCATGAGTTCTTGTATGACGGACCAAGAGAAGGGCTGTCCCGCTTCTGAATATTCAGCAGCTCACTGACGTTCATCCCTATAGGTGAGTCTTTCACACATGACCGTACATTGCATCCTTATCATGCACCTTTTAATCCCCTTTTTGTTTTGGCCTCTGGTCTCTCCACAGAAAAGGTTGATGGACAGAAAGGTTGAGCTGTGACAGAGAAGAACATGTTCTGCTGCTAAAGGTGAGGACAGTGGATGAAGTGCTGCGGGACAAAGCCTAATGGAGCTCCGGGGCTCTGATGGACATTGGCCTCACTGGGCAGCAAGAACAGGCCGGTCTCAACCATCTTTTTAAACCAGGAGCATAGAGACACACTCAAAAACAACAACTAGTATCCAAATTCAACCCCATGTAGTCATGCTTTGCAACTGTACATAAACACTATTATATTGAATGCACCTCCCAGGCAGAGAGTTTAAGATACAGAGTCAAAGTCTAACCACGATAGTAAGTCATATTGTTTGCATGCTTCAATGCACCACTCTGGATTTATGAACTTCATATCCTTCTACAAAAGTGTAATTGCATGCTCCCATCAGTTGATGGTGCTATGTGCTCTTAAATAAACTGGCGTAAGTGCTACTGTGGACATAGTTTGTTCTCTCTAGAAATATTAGAGAAGAGTTCCTTTTTACTGATACTAAATGATTCCGAAATGGTGTCTGCAAAAAAGATTTTACTGTATCACAGCTGCTCCATAGGCAATTAATGGGAGACTGATTTTGTGGACCCACAGAAGGATTTATTCTATTGTTGTGTTCTCAGTTCTGAAACTGAAAATGTACCCAATAATTCAGAGCATTTCTCTGGGTGCTCTGTCATATTACATGGATAGTTTTAGACCATAGCAATAACATGTATACATTTTAAAAATCGGCGCAGTTTCCCTTTAATACAGTAAATATCTGAACAGTATTTCTCCACTGTGCTGTTGTGCTCACTTGACATCTTCCCCGTCACAGCGGGGGCATTTTTGGTAAGTTGATCCTGAAGTTATCTGGAAAACTTTGCTTACTAAAACTCCGACCTCAGCCCATGTTTCAGGCCTGAGAGTGTTCTGTGTTTTTCTACTCAGCAAAGTTTTCCAGATAACTCAGTAAACCTGCCTCTTGGCTTGTGGAGTGTTGGAATTTTCAACAAAGTGAGGCTGTGGGGGCTCGTTCAACAGCTCTTATGCTGTTTAAATGTCTGGGACAGAGCAGGTGTGGAGCTGCTCATTTCAAAGGCTAGAAGATCAGAGGGGGAGATGAAAGCTGCACTGTCAGTCAGAGGATTAAGAAAGGAAGTGCAAACATTCATAGATTGTAATAATGTGAAGTAGTACAGTATTTAAAGCAAAGACTGTTTTGTGCATTTGATGATGATGATTTTGTCAGTAAGATCAAAACTCTCGAATTCATTCAGGGAGCAGCTGTTGCAAAAGTATTGTCTTAAATGTCAGTATTTTGCTTAACGTGATGATGAAGACCCGACTGATGTCTTTGTCGTGGATTCTCTGTTGTATCGCCGCACACAGCTGGCACACTGACTGAACTGTCCTGGGGGCTGACGTCTGGTGGAGGGAGGGAGAGTTAGTGAGGGGAAGAGCGACAAACTCAACAACAGACAGAGACCAAAATGCAAAGATAAACCAGATGTGAGAATGAGAGATGGAGAGAGGAAAAGGAAATTGCCCAAAACACAGGACTGTAATTAGAATTTGCTATCTGCCAGAGCACTCTTTCTGGCTGGCATCTGAGCACAGCTGTATGGCCAAGAGGAAGCAAACAGGAAGAAGGAAGTGGTAATCCTCTAATAGAATCACGACGAGACAGACTTCAATCGTAACCACACTTTTCCTTCCACTGACCTCTAGGCTCATCCTGCTCGTAAGCAAATCCTTGATTACATTAAACCGATACTCCTCTAAAGCCTTCCCCAGTCCCAAAGGCCAAGCCTCGGGGTACAAGTTAAACATATGTGTGTGTGGTCATTCACAGGGCCATCTTGTTCTAATTGTAACATATATGAGGCCTGTTGCTTGGATGTGGATGTTTACGGGCGCTGCACCTGCTTCTGTTTTGAGCCCCAGAGAAAAGTGTCTCATTCTGCGTCCACTCTCCACAACATTATATCCAGTTTCATGAAGGTAGCGTTCCCTTAAAACATCTGTCATCCAGTGGCTCTGCTTCACACACTACAGAAGCTGTGATCACTTTGTGGGAGGAATAAAACGCTCCTGAATGTGTGACTTGAACAGATATCGAGAAAGCTTCTTTCGTCAGGGAGTAATGTGAGTTACCCCGATGTATACGATGTCCTCCACATGTTATAGACCACATATGATGGCCAAACATCTGCCTCCCTCTGTAATTATTGAAAGGATAAATAAAGCTTTCATACATGACACTGGAATGTTATTTCCACTCTGGATCAAAGGAAATTCTGGAAACTCAAGGCACTCCAGGTTGGATATTGTTGTAATTCTGTCAGGACAACATGCGTTTGAAAGAGACTTATGAAAACCAAAATGAGAATATTTTTGCTCATCCTCTCTGAGAGACCCAGCAGTGAACCCCATAGTGACACGTGTAGTTTACTGAGCGTATAAACAGATTGTATGACGTGTGATTAAATGAAATCTACATCTTGACAGGTTCTTTTGGTTATAACACTGTAAATGTGCAAAGAGTAATATTTCAAACACACTTACATTAAGGAAGAAACAATGAAAACCCCACATTTTCTGTTCATTACGACAAAATGTCTATAGTTTAACCCGGGGAGGAATTGCACTGAAAAATCAAAAAGCCACCCGTAAAATCCCAAGTATGAGGGCTTGCAGTAAAGAAATAAACAATGAGAAATTTCAAAGATTATCTTCAATGGCTTCTGCCGCCTTATTGTCACCTTTATCCCATGATCACATTCCTGTTTCTGAACACCACCAGCTTCAATAACACACAAGGGTTTTTGAACCTATGTATTTTGCAAACATCACTCGCTATCTGCACTCTGATCTACTTCAGGGAGACAGGACCCAGAGACACCAGCACGGGTTGGTCTGCAGGCTTCAAAGCATTAGTTAAGGTGTGTGGCACTGGCATTGTTCACAACGATCAGGGAGAGAGGTCTCTACTTTTCAGGGATGCTTAATAAGAGAAAGGGTTTACAGCAATAGAAGAAGACTGCCTGATTGTGTGCCCACATGTCAACTTTATCCTACCTTGATCAGAGACAATGGGTTTGAACGGCCCTCAAAGGTGAACACAGTAACCCAGAAGGAAACTGTGGACATGCTGTTTGCCTACACTCTCAAAGAACTATTTCTACTTTGTGTTTGCTGTCAAAGTCTAAGAGTCGGAGTTTGGTCATAAAAAAAGAAGAAGCCTCAGATAAAAGTGTTCCAGAGGCAAGGAAACATTTATCAAAAGCGTTTTCTTCAGGTTATGGAAATATCAGTTTTTAACAAAGTGAAGGTGTGGCGGTGGTGCTGTTTTGAAGAAAGAGGACAAATGTCCTGCTTCACATGACCACAACTCAAAAATTATGAACCTGTACAGATCTGCAAAAGGAAGTATTGATCTAAATTATGGCTTTGCACCATAAGTTATATAAGAACTAGTAACAATTGTAACATTTTAACAAATTTGTTTTCTTAGTGTTAGATGGGAAGTTTGATACCACTCTCATAGTTGTTGTAAGTACT
>NC_045747.1:7650796-7652579 GCF_008692095.1 Etheostoma spectabile
AGCTCAGTTGAAAGACTGGAAACAGGGAGAAATAGCTAGCCTCTGTCTAAAAGTAACAACATCTGCATACCAACACCTCGAAAGCTAACACGTTTGAATCATCTGTACATAAACCAAAAGGTAAAGTTCTTATCAGCCCAAACACGAATCATTTATGCTGTTTTGATTTCTGCAGATAAAAACAATTGAGTCATCTAATAAAACAATTACTTGTGCTCACACAATCAATACATTTTCTCGGATCACACAACAATATAGATATTGATCCATTAATCCATTTGGTCTCGCAAAATAGTGTCTACTTTGACAAGCAAAATAAAGGTTATAAAGACAGCTAACATAAAGACAACATCTGGGGAAGAATAGCAGTTGAGCTTGCTTGTAAATTTCTATTTTTTGTTTGCTGTCAAAGTGTAAGAGTCGGAGGTTGGTAAAAAAAAAAAAAAAAAAAAAAAGGTCAAATGAAGCCTTAGATAAAAGTGTTCCAGAGGCACGTTTATCAAACGCGTTGTCCTTCAGGTATGGAAATATCAGCACGGTTTTGGATTTTGGCTGAATTATTTAAAGGATAGTCGGAGCGGTGATGGACTGTGGAAAATGCTGTTTTTGTGTGTCCAGAAATGTCAGAGGCCTTTGACGTCGAGAGAGGTTAATGACACCTTAAAAACGTCTTTACGCAGACAGGAGACTGAGGAAAGAAAGTAATTACCTCAGTCTTTCCCTGGGTACGGTGCCACAGACTTGCCCCCGCCGACCCAACCTCCAACCTCCAACCTCCACCCACCCACCCACCCACTCAGCAAACCCAAGCTCCTGCAATTTGTGGCTGCTCATCCTGTCATCTTGGTTAGTAATCCCTGTGTGCTCCACAGGAGAAAACTGCAAGCATATTGGTGCATTCCCTTTTCCTGCTATGTGTGTTTGTAACGCATAAATACGTGCAATCTATGTAACATTTTGTGAACCCCCCACAGGTCCCAGATGGGTGGTCTTATTAGTCAAAATTGCTCCTTGGTCATGCTGATTGTTAACTTCTGTGCAGAGAATGTTCAGAGGTGCCTGAGCCCTTTATTCTCCTCAGTGATTATATCACCAAATCAGGAACCTATAATTACATGATGAGACAGTTACAGAGGTGTTCCCACTTTAGTTTTTCTCAGTAGATATTGTAAAAGATCAACAGAACGTCACATTTGCATCTTTACCCAAAAAATAAGAAATAGGGAAAGAAGAAACAGTTATAAGCAGAGATGATCTGCCCAAACAGATCACTTACTAGGTCAGGTACTTTTGTTAGTCCATGTGTGTGTGTTTGTGTGCATGTGTTGTATCCCAGCATGCCCTTGGGAAACACACGTATTCACTTTGTGGTGGAGAGCTAGATGTGAAGATGGATTCCACTATCATGTCTGTCTATTAAATATGAAGCTACAACCAGCAGCAGTTTAGCTTAGCTTAGCATAAAGACTGGAAACATGGGGAAACAGCTAGCCTGACTCTGTCTAAAGATGACACAATCTAACCAGCTGCAGCTTATTATTGTTTTTCCCATTTACGCTAAAGCACATCTAGCCTCTGTAACACTGCATTTTACCCCAAAGAGTAATACAAAACAGATCTAAATAACGGTTTTAACGTGTGTGTGTGTGTGTGTGTGTGTGTGTGTGTGTTTGTTTGTTGGTATCATCATGTCTGAATCCCCCCTTGTATGAACAAGGGGAATTCCACATACCTCTCCTTTATGCCCCATAGCACCTATTGTGCAACACACACACACACACAC
>NC_045747.1:7652589-7678525 GCF_008692095.1 Etheostoma spectabile
ACACACACACACACACACAGACACCCTTCTTACTCTTTAGTCAACATTAGAGCCAACTATCTTTCTAGAGTTATTGTTTGCTTATATATATTTTTTAAATAATTCTTGAATGCATGATTAATATCATCTTCTGCATCAACATTTGGCACAGACAAAGTTTAATGCTCCCCATTTGTACTTTAATCCTTTACTTTTGTGCCAGAAGCAAATCCCCCCTAATCTCGCCTGTCAGTCACTCCGCAGTAATTGTTTCTCTCGGTCCCTCAGCCTCTCCCTATTGGCTCATCAGTGTCTCGGATTTTGTGCAAAGAACACCACGTTACGCCAAATATTAAAGACAGTGAAGACAGACAGTGTAAGCTACTTTTTGTTTTTTCTCCATATGTATCTGTAACAATTATTGCAGGGAGTGAATGATCGCTTGGTCAAAACAGAATTTTGAATTTTGAATGTATTTTGGCAAAGTCCGCAGAAAAGGCTTCCTGCTGTCACTTGGACCAGCAGCTCTGTTGTGTCCCCTAAAAACACAGACCTCAAAACCCAAAATAAGACCAGCTACAGGAAGGAGAGGAAGACTTGTGTTTGAGTGTGTGTGACTGTTTGTGTGTGTGTTGGTAAAGGGGTTAAAGAAGAAGAGGTCAAAGACTCAGAATACATTCCCACAGGAATGAGGCTCACTGACGACCCAATGTGATTATCAGCTTTACGACAAAGTGAGGGTGTGGTGGTGGTGCTTTTTTAAAGAAAGAGGACAAATATCCAGCTTCACATGGCCACGACTCAAAAATGATTAACCTGTGCCGATCTGTAAAAGGAAGTCTTGATCTAAATTATCTCTTTGCACCAAATTTGCTTTCTTTCTGAGAGTTAGATGGGAAGTTCGATATCACTCTCATAGTTGTTGTAAGTACTAACTTACTTAGCTCAGTTGAAAGACTGGAAACAGGGAGAAATAGCTAGCCACTGTCTAAAAGTAACAACATCTGCATTCCAACACCTTGAAAGCTAACACGTTGGAATCATCTGTACAAAAAGCAAAAGGTAAAGTTTATCAGACCAAACACAAATCATTTATCCTGTTTTGATTTCTGCAGATAAAAAACAATTGAGTCATCTAATAAAACAATTAGTTTTGCTCACACAATCAATAGATTTTCTCGGATGTCAATGTCATAATTCTGTTCATACCATTACACAACTATAGAGATATTGATCCATTGACCCATTTGGTCTTGCAAAATAGTGTCCTCTTTGACAAGCAAAATAAAGGTTATAAAGACAGCTAACATAAAGACAACATCTGGGGAAGAATAGCAGATGAACATGCTTGTGATTGTGAGTAGCCTAAAAAAGAAGAATAAACATGCTTTGTTTTCTATTTAAAGTACATCGAATCATTCATTTCCAAGTGCAATAGTTGACGTTGTGCTATGGACATTATACGTCGTCTCAGAAATTACACATAGTCGTTGTGAAAGGTATAAAACCTGACCATTTAAGATAAGTGATAGCATTACATACATGAGGCCTATTTTTATTATTATTACCAGCAGTGGAAGCATATGAGCTCCCTGAAATCCACAGAGCCCCAGAGGTGTTATAAGCTGACCGCTATAAACTGACCATTAAGTATAAAGGCCATGTATCACATAAAATAAACACACACACAAACACACACATACACACACACACACACACACACACACACATCACATCATATAGTATATGATACCACATTTAGACTCTGTTCACTACAGTCATGAATAATGAAGACCAGTGCAATATAGCTCAAAATTTACACTCGTTACAATAGCATTTGTGAAAAGGCCTTACAAGTGACATTTCACCATTTTACGACCACAAAAGTCCAGTAATCGTTTTTACACGTTATTGTTTGTACAAACGAGATATAACCTGATAAAAACTGAGGTCTAGTTGCTGGCAGACAAATTTTATTTGGACAGAGCTAGAGATTTGTCTCTGTTTTAGCTTGGTGTTTTTTTTTTAAGCTAAGGTAATCAGCTGCTAGCTGTCGCTACATATTTAGCCTATTTAGACACCACTCATAGCAATCTTCCAATCTAACTCTCAGCAAGAAAACAAATAAGCGTTTTACCCAATGTCTTTGGTTTGTTTAATTTTCCTCCAGCCAAGCCCTTTCCTCTTGTGTATTTGGTTTACATTTTGGAGGAAGATAAAAACCACACAATGCAGTCATTGTCCATGCAATGTGAACATTTTAAACATTTTAAAATATTAATATTACAATAAGAAAACATTTGAGCTAAATGGTTCAAACTAAAAAACATCCAGGGAAATATTCAATTTTAAAAAGTTAATATATCTCCAACTGGGCCTGTTTTTTCCCAGGTGGATCACATACTTGCTACACTCCTGTCCCCGTTGGCCAAAACAACCGTCAGCACCTTTCGCTGATCGTTTGCTTGTTTGAGTCGCACATGATTTTGAATTCTTGTGAAGTGCAGACTGACCCCACAGGGTAGAAGCCCATCTCCTGTTTCTGCAACAGTTTGACACACACACACACACACACACACACACACACACACACACACACACACACACACACTGGCCTGCAGGATTTCACAGGACAGGTGATCCTATTTTAGCAGACCTGACTCAACAGTGAGGCAAAGGACAGAGCAGTTTTTTTTCATTTTTAGAGTGACGGCTCTCTTTTCTCACAGTCGATGTGACAGGTTGGAATTCGAAAAACATGGGAAACTCCAGAGAGTGGAGAGACAAACTAGTGTGGTTTTACACCAGTAATTACAGTCAGTTAACACCCATCTGATGACTGTTTTTATTTACAGAGATTGTTCAGGTTTGACTTGTTTACACAAATGAACATTTTCCATTACCCCCAGCTTACTATAGAGACATTCACCCAGTTTCTCGTTCACACGCATCTTTAGCCCGTCCAATTGTTTTATATAAGCTGAGTGTGAAAATTAACAAGCACTTCCTTTTGGGTGGCGGCTCTGGCCTGGTAACAGTAGCACAGTGTTCGATCCAACCGTCCGTGTCAGTGAATTTGAAAGATGGAAAGAAAGTTGTTTTTCACACACTGTGCGGAAATAGATGGTGACAGTGACACATAAAAGGCAGGGCTGTGGTTTGGAGCTGACGTCATGGCAATCAACGTCTAAAACGACGAGGCCTTTCAATGAAGGAAAGCCACATGGAGCAGCCCACAAGCATTTCAGTAAGTAACAGTCTGGGATTGGGTACCACAAGCAGTACATGTGAACGCAGACTGGAACAATAGGCCTCCACAGTAACATGAATGCATGTATAACACCCTAAAGGAATAAATGTTTCTGCACGCATATTGATAGACTTCACATTTACAGTCAGACACGAGCTACAGCTCAAAATCTTTCACCTTTACGGCTCTGTCAGATTTGCAGCCACATGTCTTAGTGAATCCCCCGAAGTGAGCTGGGAGGCATGAAACTACATACTGAATTAATCACAGTTGTCTCTTTTTTAACCTCTTTCTCACTCCATTTCTCTCTCACTCACGCCTGTCTTCTGTCAGGAAGACCCAAAAACACATAGGCACACGCAAGTTCCCCTCACATCCCCACCTCCCTCCTCTCCTTGGGCCTCCACCCTCGCCCCATATCCATTTAGGAACCAACCACCAGATCCCACTTTTCACCGCAGAGCTGCGGATTAGAAAAGAAGGCATTTCCCAAATGGTCTGCGGCTTGTGCGATGACATGATTGTCATTCAGTTTAAATCCTCTCTCTACTCTTTAGATCCTCGCTCTGCTGATTCTACTGCTACAATTAAGCACACAGAGATGGTAAATAACACAAGACTCCTGTACAGACTTGCTCCCCGGAAAGGCATTCTAGTTTTTATTGCCAAGATGAAAGACACATTGAAAATTGTTCTGTGCAGCTGGTTTCTAGTGGTCGAGGAGGGCTTGCATGCAATTTTGTTTATTTTAAAAATATCTGTGGGCTACTATCTCTATACATGTCTATCAGTTATGCAACTGAACCTCCTGGCATTGGGTGGACTGGATCGCAAAGGCAAACTTTTCCTCTGATATAAATTACTCCAATGTTGAACTTGAGGCATTATGTAGGCCTTACGCTGTTTAATGCTTTCAAGGCCGTTGAGGCTGTTGCGTAAGCTCCACACATCTCTCCTCTCAGATCTTTAGTACATTCATCCTTTCAGTGATGTCTCTATAGAGCTGCAGGGCAAGTCTGGAAGTCTGGAAGTTCTCCTGGAGGCGAAAAAGGTCGAGGCACCTGTGTGAAGGTGGTGGGATGCGAGGGTGGGAGGGTGGGAGGAGAAGAGGAAGATGCGGGGGGAGGTGGGGGGAGGACATTGTGTGTGGATGGAGAGATCAGAGTGATTCTGTTCTGTCCTCCGTCTTGTCGTCCATTCATCATTCTTACTGACCTTGCTTGCATTTGCAGATGAACGTGTGGGAAGGTTCCAGGAGAAGGGGGGGAGGCTTCACAGTCGCTTTGTTGTTGGCTTTTGTATTCAGTGAGTCTCCCTTGGCCATTGAGCATCTAACATATAGCAGAGTGTGTGACATGTATTATGTCTTCAAAGAACCTGCACTTCAGACACCACAATGTGAGCATTAAACTAGATTGTTTTGAGATAATAAACACATCACTACATAAAAAACCTGTTTCAAACAGTAGGAACATGCTCTGATAAATGTACATCTTCAATCTGGAGTTCATTACTAAATATCTCATTCCAGACACAATAAAAAAGTTCCATTTGTAGTAAACTACAGCCATACCTCTACACCGCTCAATGAGTATCTCCTGGGCGGTGGTTTCAAAGAACTGTCATGATGGCTTTAAGGAGATTCTGCCGGGTATCTTGCGGCTATCCCAAATGGCTGACAGCTTCTTCCTCATACTGGAAATTACTAAATGAGAGTGGAACATTCTGCTTTTGCTTAGGAGGATTTGCAATTTGCTGTAATGGCTGACACATGTATACGCGATCAGTGAGCCTCTAGCTATGGAAATCTTTATCAGTGGTACACACAGGGATGCAGCAGCAGCACACACCTGAAGGCACCACAGTTGGAGAAGTCATCTGCACTGCACACACAGCGCATGCATAAACACATGAATGCGAGTGCATAGTACTGTAGACAAAGATGTAGCGGCGTACACACACAAACACATCAACAGAGAGACATATTATCCAACCGCAATCATGTACATACAGACACAGTTCACAACTTGCATGTAGTATTTGTTTCCCCAACACTGCTGCTGCCTGTTTGTTTCCTTAATCACGCTGTTTATGTTTCTGTGTCCAAACCTGTCAGTATAACCCCAACTAGAGCAATTAGCATGAGGGAAAAGCAAATAAAATGTCTGATGAAAGCAATGCCTGGATCCTGACCTCATTCTGACTGAATCTGCCACTAGCCAGCAGACAGTCATTTCCAAAGCTGTGAATTCCTCAGTGCCATGCTGGCCTTGCTTTGGATGGATTTACAATGGCTGTTTGTGCTTCAAAACATATCATTATTCTATATTTGCCTGGGTTATGTCAGAATGCGCAGAGAGCTTTGTTTGAGCACTTTTTGTCAAACTGGTTTCACATGCTTTCCGATGCTGTGCTGTAATGCAGTGCTGCTAGGTGGGTTTTGTTACCTTTGGACAGAGCCAGACTAGCTGTTTCCCCATTTCCAATCTTTGTGCTAAGCTAAGTTAGCCGACTCCTAGCGGTAGCTTCATATTCACTATACAGACTTGAGAGCGGTATCAATGTTGAATTTCTCCTTTAAATTTTTTTAACCAAGCAATCTCTATTTTCTTTGAGGAAGAGAGCTGAATAAAGATTAAAATATAAAATCCTCTACCAGCCAACACAGTGAGTTTGCCAAATTCATTTACTATCTCTGTCTAAAACATGCTGTGCCCCAGGGCTGAGTGTGTATGTGTGGGTGTGTGTGTGTGTGTGTGTGTGTGTGTGTGTGTGTGTGTGTGTGTGTACAACTCTTTCTCAGACAGATTATCTACCTCACTTCCCCTTCACCTCTCCTCCTCACTCTCTTTCCACCACCTCACCCATTCAAACAGCAACTTGGTGTGTTAGTCAGGTTCAAAGTCTAAACGCCATCTCAAGTTCAAACTCCATCTCTTTGCCAGAAGAAACTCAATACCTGCTCCAGCTTTACAGAGTCGGGGGAACATCCCAGTACTGATCCTTCCTGTACAGCCCCTAAGGTGCCACACTCAACTTCAGATACTGTATTTATGGGACAGAACAGTCGCAGGGGCCCCCTCCTCGCTTCAGGTCTATTGTTTGGAGATTTGTGTCAGGAGACTTGTCACTCTGCGTTGGTTCAGTGTTGAGTCTCAGGGTGCAGGGTGAGTGCAAGAGGTTTTGGATAGACATCCTCAGGGCTTCTCTTATTCACAGAGACATCTATCATATAGGTTCAAAGGGGCATGGAGGATTTTCCTCTGTGGGGTCAGCTTACATTTGTAAAACAGTGATTTGCCTGTAGTTCATAATAAAGCATTTCAGATATTTTGAGACATTTTGTTCATGTTACAAAGTCACAAAAACACATCACATATAACTTTAGACATATTTAACTAACAGACATAAACAAAGAATTCAATGGGTTTTTAATATGCATCAAGTAGTATGCACATAGGCTAATGTAATTTATGTTACAATATATGTGAATGTGTTTGCCATAAAAAATAAGATAGACGAAGCTACTGCTTCTCTTTATGTAGTTTATGTCCCATTGAGGCATGTTCTATAGCTCGAGGAGGGAGGGGCTGAGATGTGTAAAGAAGGGCGTAGGAAAGGCAGAGGAGAAACCTTGAATGAAAGATCAGTAGAACTCAGAGCGCACAGACGCAGCAGCCTGGGATAGACTGCAAATAAACAAGTCATGTTACATTACTAAACTTTCTTTATTGACGAGGAATCATTTCTGTCTCTTTTGACAAAAAAAGAGACAAGGATTACGAGGATAATTTTTTGACAAATCCACCATCCCACTCAAGCTCTCCATGTGATGCCTCACTTTTGCGCAACAGGTTTGGAGACATAAACATTTACCAGCATCAGCTCCTATCAATGTAGGAAGAAGCATGCTGTCCCCGTGTTGGCCCTTTGGCACCGAACAGGAGATCAACTCATGGGATGTAGTATATGCAGAGTCAGGGTCAACTTTGGCAAGGTGCTCTCCAAAGTCTCGGTGTTTTTTACCATGGTCCTGATCTTCACCTACTTTTTCTACTGCCTAACCGGATTCTGCGATTCGGCTCCAAGAAGTTTATACAGCCAACAAGCTTCAGACTATGACATTCTGGGCGATCATCGCCGCGTTTTGGACGAGTTGCGACCATCATCGCCGCGTCTCCTCCCAGACGCGCCGTCTCACCGGAACCGCACAGCCTCCGCGGACGCAGAACAGGTGGACGCGCCTGCACAGTTGCCTCAACACATGTCGGACAGCGCAAAGGAAAGCGCCCAGAACAACGGCATCCCTGTGTCCAACACTTTCGGGACCAAAAGGTTTCCGCAGGCGATTATAATCGGCGTGAAGAAAGGAGGAACCCGCGCCCTGCTGGAGTTTCTCCGCATCCACCCGGACGTAAGAGCGGTCGGTACGGAGCCTCACTTCTTCGACAGGTTTTATGACAGAGGACTCGAGTGGTACAGGTAGGAAACACACAAACAAACACACATGCACATGCAAATTTGAGCTTCATTTTTCCAGACTTAAAATATTAGGGGGAATGGCAAGAACATTTTTTCCCACTTCTCATGAATATGTACAGTATATAGTTATTGGTCTAAATAAAAGGCACACGGGTCAATAGCGCACTGTCCAAATATGACCTTTAATCTGCTATAAACACCACTGGAGTCACTATTGGGTGCCTCAAACGTGCATTAAGTTCCAATATGAATATGATTCGTTTAAAAAAATATTAACAGTAAAGCTTTGGATGCCATTGCAGACACTTCAGGATGATGTCTTACAGGGTGAAGGATCAGATGAGTAGCAGTGGCGTCACCTGTGCAGAAGTGCTGAAGTCTCCTGTCAATGACATATTCAGATCTCCATAAGCCAATATTCTCCCTGCATGCTGCACTGTAGATCAAAAGGCTAGTGGGGTCTCTGAGGAGCAGTTCATCATCTTGACAGTAATCTAAACACCATTTATACCCTTCAACATGACATCTTGTATTAACACTTCCACCTTTTTCTGTTTGGTTCTGCAAGAGAAGGAAGTCATGCAACCAGTATAGTGATTAGGCTACTCATGTTTTCCACATATAAAGGATATAAGAGCAAATTACTGCCCTTGGTATAAATAGGAACCAATCTTTGGTTCCTTAGGTGCAACCCGGAAGCACATACAGTTTTGACCACACAGAGCCACCCACACCCTAGACACACGCACACCAACACCACACAAGCATACATACAAGCAATAATTTATCTGGACTACCAACTTGTATCTCATGGAAATAAATGGAACCAATGGTGTTAACTGGAAATATGACTTTGACTTTCAATGATCAAAGAGGTAAAAAGTGCATCAATTACTCTACCCGTGGAACGTCACCTCAGGGGCTTAAAGCTTAGGCTTAGCCTCTATAAAGGATCTAAACCTGATTGATACAAATTAATTCACAGTAGGGCCTGGCTGCATGTCACAATGATGTTGCACATAAAATGTTCAATGTTCAATTTGACAGCAGCTGATTTGGGGTGACCAGGCTGACCAGAGCTATTATTTGGGTGTAGTTAAGGCCATAAAGAAGGATTAAGGTCTGGATGAAGCTGGTCTTAATCATCTCCAGATGCTCTACAAGCTCCCGGAGAACATCCCAGTTTTGCTTCAAACTTTTTACCAGTGTCAGAATACTAATTTTGACCTGCGAGCATAGTATTGAAGGTGCCCTTAGGTAAGACACAGGTTGCACAGGATGAAGAGCACTAATAAACAAGCACTTTGATAGCATGATGGTACTTCAAATTTCAATGTGTAATTTAATCTTCTCTTGTTTTGTTTTTTTCACCCCCCCCACCCCCTTAGCTGTGTTTTAACACATGGAAACACTTTCACCACTGATAATTTTAGCATGCTGCTAAGCTTCCTCACTGTTTTTCTCACTGCACATAAACACATGCAACACACACACACCCACACACCCACACACACACACACACACACACACACACACACACACACACACACACACACACACACACACACACACACACACACACACACACACATATGCAGGTTAGCATTTAGCTTTAATTAACACATTTGGACTTTTCTCTGCTGTAGTCCATCCGTCTTTCTCCTTTTATTAAACCTTCTCACCAAATTCTTTCCCTCTTTTCTCCTCTCTCGTCTGGTTTTACTTCTCCTTACTCTTATTTAAGTGTAGAGGATGTCTTTATGTGGAAATACCTGTGGCGGACCGGGTGTTTCCATGGCATGTTTTATGTGTGTTTTTGTGTGTTTAAATTAGCTTGACTGGTGCTGTAAAACGGTTATGCTTTAATGCTGAAATTTTGTTGGTGCTGTAACATTGCACCACCAACATGGTCTGTGAAAGTACGAGAAGTAGAAATCCGAGCTGCACTTTACAATTAGAGCTTAAGGTGACATATTCAATTTCTTGTTGCATTCAATTGACAGCATAAAACCCACCAATACTTAGTTTGCTATCATTTATGACAAAGTAAAGCTACTTATCCTTGATTTTGAGAAGTTGGAACCCCTCAGATGTTTGGCATTTTAGCTTTAAAAAATGAGTTAAACATAAATTGATTATCAAAACAGTTGCTTTTCTTGTTTATTTTTCTGTCAAATCTAACTATTACATAATTATTTCCGTTCTAATCTCAATCTTCAAAAGCAAAACAGAAGGAGAGACTCCATGTGCAAAATAAAAGTGTGTTGTGATTCCATATTTTCAGTGGAATGTTTATGGATTTGTAAAATGAAAGGTAGGCAGGTGGACTGCAAGGCAGAAGATCCCGTTAAATTAGTTCTGATGGGTGCAATCTACTAGCATTTTTAATGTTGGCTGTTTTCTATTCTGGATAGAAGTATATCTAGCTTGAGGAAGTGGATAAAAGTTGGAGGGATCAACACAACAATAGTGACAGAAGAAATGTGATCATGGGTGAAATCACTGAAAGATGAGTCCCTTGTTGTCGTTGAATCTCAGAAATTGGGGGAAAGGTTTGCTCTCTCTAGCGGTGACCTACAGAGAAAGTTCAGGAAATCGTCAAGCTCAGCACTGTGTTTTGTGTGTGTGTGTGTGTGTGTGTGTGTTAGTGACAATGACAGTAAGAGCTCAACCATGTGGAACAAGCAACTCCTCACTGTGAATACCAGGTCAACTGACTGTCACATCTGAAAGCTAACACTTCACACACACACACACACACACACACACACACACACACACACACACACACACACACACACACACACATTTCCCATGTGAGTGATTCGGTGCATGCCTGTTGTGTATGACCGGCTCTGAAAAGCCAACCCTGAGCTTTAAGATTTTATCTTGTTGATGGTCCACAATTCATCTGCAACTCAGGATCGTATTTCTACGACATGGTATATATGGGTATAAAAGTTTCACTGGATCATTAATTTAATCTTAGTAAATCACCAATTAACCTACATTGTCCTATTACTTATCGACTCTCCCTTTCAGATACTTATGACCTTTGCATGCTTGTATTTCAGCCATAATCAATATAAAATGCATATTCAAATGCATCCAAATCAGAACTTTTTTAATCATTTTGTAGACAAGTCATAATAAGTAATAAAAAATAGCCTTTGCCAAAGACACATGTTTTCAGATGAGCATATCTGATAACAATTTGTGCATTGTGATGCTGTTTCCACATGTTTTGGATGGAGAAATAAGCACAAACTGTGGGTGATTTTAGCAGATGGATGAGAGTCATGCACTCATATTGCACTTATATTGCTGTCAGATATTGGCGATCTCCATGCTGGAAACACTTCAATGGCACAGCAGTTCCCTCCCATGCATGTTGTTCCAACAGCATTGTCTTCTGCAAGACAAACTTAGACCTCATTCATGTGCGTTTTCCATTGCTTTTATCTTGAGCGATCCAGTCTGTCTTCTCTCTCTCTCTTTCCACTCCACCCAGCCTGTCTTTCCGTCTCTTGCTGTCCTTTGCATGTGTGCATACGAGCCCATTTCAGGAATGGAAAAGCCACAAATAGTGCTTTCAGAATTAAGCAAAGATTTAATGAATTTCTGTGTTGTTTTATGGCTTGAAGGGGACTTCATAGAGTGATATGTTACATATGGGACTTGAGGGCCACCACAGAAAACTAAAAAAACTCAGCTTTCCATGGCACAATGGTTGTGATTGTCACGTCTTTGTCACTATAACATGGGCTCAAATGACGAGCTCATAGATTAATTTTTTTTTAAGTTATATCTTCAGTTTCTTGGTTTTGTTAAAATGAGGACATTTGTTGTTGTTGTTGTTGTTGTTGTTGTTGTTGTTTTGTTGTTGTTGTGTTATAGCAGAACAAACCATTGGGATTTGATTAACACTGTGAAGTTACACAGCTTTGGATCTAAAATAACACCCTAGAAAATCCCTATATATTTAATTTATTTAAAAAAAAACATGCATGTCTGCATTTTTATTTTCTGAAAAATACTAGTCCACAAGCTCTATCAATATTTTGAAAGCTTGTCAATTGGCTGACCTAAAGTCTTGACACTAAAGGCCATTCCCGATCGGATTGCTATTAAAATGTAGTGTAAATCCTTAAAAGGCAGTGGCACAAGGGCAAGGAGAAACAACAGCACTGCTGAAAATGACATGGTCTTTAAAAAGACAGAATTTTGTAAATAAAAATAGGAAGTGGCAATAACAGGTGATGTATTGATACTGATATACTGCACTTCTTGTCAATATACATCAAGTTAATTGGATCAATTTTGTTACATGAACAAAGGTGATGATCTTTCAAAATAAAGATTCAAACCCTTACCATTTCAGTCTAGATATTTCACAGTTGAAAATGCGAAGGTGGACTCCAATGCGCATGGGGCAACGTTTTCCAGAGCGAGGGTGATTTTCCCGACACCTCATTCTGTGTTCAGCCCCAAGGCCATTAGTGATACTGAACACGGATGATTGGTGTAACAGACCAGGAAGTGGTCTCTGTAGTGTTGAGTTGTACTGTGTTTTAATGGTGGTGGGGTTTGGCTGGTGTTGGTTCTAGGTGGTGTTATAAGGTTTGAAAAGGCCCACACTCACACCCCATATGGTGGGAATTATAATAATTTGAGGCGCATTGTGGTGCATTTTGGGGCGCCTGTCAAATGTTTCAGTCGTGCCGTTTTAGCTCCGGACTGCAGTAATCTAGTGACGAAAATTCTTTGTGTCAGTTAACCAGAATGAAAATGTTTCAGATGCTTGGTAGTCATGCTCAGTTGTGCTGCTTTTTCCAAAAAAAGTGGGTGCTGTTGAGACATTCTGTCTCAACAAAAGAAGTGGACCAACTTACTTTGTAAATAGAAAAAAGGTTTCGTAGAAAAACACTTTTTTACTCAAAATGATAAAAAAGTATTGTTTTGGTATTGACTCAGATATAGGAAATGTTCAAACAATACCGATCCATCCATAATCAGCACAGATATTACATCTTGTTGAGCCATGCAGTAACTAATAAGCCCTTGACCAACAACACATATTTCATGTCTTTACAGAAAAGCACACACGCATGCACGCACGCACGTACGCACACACACACACACACACACACACACACACACACACACACACACACACACACACACACACAATGTTCATAATTTTAACCCCTACCCATCCACCTTCCTACATACAATTCATACAATGGTATCCTACTGTAAACCACCAAAGATGAAAATGTACAACACTCAAGTCTCTGTGGCAGTATAGCACTACAGCTAACCTGCTGTTGAGAAGACCCTTCTCTCTCTTGATACTGCATCATTATTCGTAGGGAAGTTGACCATCTGATAACAACGTATTTAAATCTGTGAATGGCAACAGTCTTTCTGCCAGTTTCCCAGAGAGATCTAACCATCCATTTTCTCTCTCTGTCCATGGAGAGAAGTGATGGCGCAAGAGCGCTGGAAATTCACCTCCAGCCTGACACTTGCATCAAGTTTTTAGTGTGTTTGTGTTGAATATTAGGCTAGCTCTTATACACGCTAGTTGTTGTGAAATATTGTTTATAACGTTGTTGCTTAGCGTCAAGCACGTCTTCAGGCTACGTATGGTTTTTGTATGTTAATTTGTAGTCTTTCCATCTTTGGCGTTCATTATAGTTTGAGGCCTCGTCGCTTACTCAGGTTTTTGTTTAGACAAAGAACACATACTAGACAGAATGGCGGCAGTCACCCTTAGTATCCCAAAGACAATCATGACTCCTTTTGTGTGTGTGCAGGGTCTTGGGTTGTATCACATCGACAGTAGCATCAGTAGCATGTTGACGTTGGCATATAGTGAACCTTTTACGCTTTGTCACTGCAGTGCACCTAGGTTACACTTCAGCAATGGTTTGGCAAATGGGGAAATACAATTATTAACTTTCTATTGTTAAATAAATAGATTGATAGCACTATCATTTCAGAGATCGGTACCGTCCAGTCTAACTCCAAATAACAAATACAAACAAATAAGACAAATAATAAATAAGCGTATTTCCCAAAGTGTCAAACTATACTTTTAACCGCTATATTTGCTGCTTGTTGAACTTTTTGTGTTGTTTTTTGGAGAGGAGATTAGCAGCATATGTTTCATCCAGGCATGAAGGCGTAGATCGAGGTTCCCACACTCATCCTGTCAGCCTGACGGGCCGTACGTGGCCCTGAGGCGCCTTCTGTCACCCCCTGAGCACAGCAGTACTGCTGGGAAATGTTTTTTTCTTCAGTTTGTTGTGAGCCCCCCTCTTATTTTTTACTGCCTTAATTTCCCACTGCTTTGTTAATTGGGTTTTAGCTCTGAAAGCATTGAACGTAGAGTCTCTTTCAGCAAGGCAGTGTTTAGCATATGTCATCCAGTAAATCCAGTAAGTATATTAACCCATGTAGGTTTAGATCTGTTTTTGTTGTTAGAAAATGGCATGCTAATTGGATTTTTGGGATCTTTTTGTCTACAGTCATCTTAACTTTCTGTGCAGAATGCCTTTTTTTAGGGCCCTACAGGGGGATGAAACTGCAGCACTTTAATGGGAGAACCCATAATCTCGGGGGCAGGAAGTATCTTGGCCACATCCTTGTTGCCAGGGTTAGTATTTAATCTTCTGATCCAGACTGCCTAGAACATATCAGTAGTGTAATCAGTGAATCAAAAGTGCTACATCCTTTAAGCAGCAGGGAGTTCCAAAATAGTATGTCTAGTCAGCAGAGCTTTCCAATAAAGAGGGCTAAATAGAAAACATCTTCATTCTCTGAATTACTCTCTTTGCACAACAGTAGACTAAAAAATATGTTTCCTTAAGTCAAACGAAAGAGCTACATAAATAACATAACAATAGATTTACATGTATGGGAAATTGACAGTACATTAATCATCCCTGATCTGTTTACAGTTTCTCCTGCCATCACATACAGGAGCAGATTTATGATAGAAAATGGCTATTATTGATTCTCTGATAATGAGACAGATTGTGATGAAGGAGATAGGAACCCAGAGAGAGAGAGGGGGGAGAGAGCCACAATTCATTAACTATTAACTATTCATGAGCATGGAAAGACAACTTATGGTCAATTACTGAAGTGACACTTATGTGAAGGAGTGAAGGACAAATCGAGAGGAGTATGGATGAGAGAGGAGAGGACAGAGAGGGAGACGAACACTCATCTTCTCATCAGTAAACACTGACACCTCTGCATTTACATTTGTGTATGAGCACAAGTGCACCCGCGCGCGCACGCACGCACACACACACACACAGACAGACAGACAGACAGACAGACAGACAGACAGACAGACAGACAGACAGACAGACAGACAGACAGACACACACACACACACACAAACACACAGCACATGCACACAGTGAACAATCTGTCATATAGAGACAGACGTATTGATTAGACACAGATAAACAGGGGACAGAAAGGCAGCGACAGGCCATTTGCAGCTCTTGTACTTGGATAATAATCAATTAATGGTCTTTTATTATAGGGATCATTTGATGGGGGTGGATTGAAATGACTTAACTTTAAGTAAAGAGGGAAACTTGAAACTTACACAGGAACAAGAATGCTTTTTTCCTCCTTCACACTTATGGTCATGGACTCTCATTGTGACAACAAATATTTTGTCATATTTACATAACTAGAGGAGGTTTCTGTATAGTTGCAGCACACTAAATTTGAAACATGCAGTTTTACTTTTTATTTTCCCTCTTTTTCATCTTCTACACAGTCTGCCAGAATTATATTTGTATTGTGTTTGACCTTGTTCCAGCTCTTCGTTAAAACTCTTTGATGTTTACACTTTTTGTAAGACTCCTTGTTTTTTGACTTCTATGGAAATATTTTTTTATGTCTTGTGTAGTAATGGAAAGCGGGAGAAGGTCTTAGCCTGACAAATATCAATATGTCTGCTTTTGTGTAATCCTTAAAAAAACAACATGTTTTATATTTTATGAGGCACAGAAAATAACTGCACCGGGCCAAGAAATAGTCTGGCACATAACCCCCCTAACCCCTTAAACCACATACATTGCTTTTAAACCTCTGTTTTTGTTCAGTCTAAACAAATCAGATACAATGTGTTGATTAGTAAGCGTTAGAGATGAATTTTGTTACCTTTGGGGCTGGCTGCTGACGGTAGCTTCATATTTACCATAGCTAAAGACATAACAGTGTTATCAATTTTCTTATCTAACTCTCATCAACGTGTTTTCCAAAATGTCAAAGGTTTTGTTTGAGAGCTCCACTACAATTCGAAATAACATTATGTGGGTTTGCTGAATGTAATGACTGATGCACAGCAGAGTGCTGCTTGTTAAGGGGACACTGTGCTGCATTTGACCTCAGAGTAAGAGTGAAGTCAGTGCAACCTGTACTTTGACCTCTGACTACTGCTGCTACAGTCAATCACTACTTTGTGTACTTTATAACTACTGAAGGGTCAGTTTTATCAGCATCTTTTTACTCACACATTGAGGCTTTGCCACATTTCATTCTCTCAGCTGGAACATTAAGAAAACAATCATCATTTTGGCATATGGCATTCAAGAAGTATAGGTTCAGTCTGTCTACATGGCAAACAAGAGTGTTTTGTTTTTTTTAGTGCCCACATCTGAAAGCAAACTCTGGGTCTAATGGACTATTACATTATGAATAGTACAGTTTGCTTTTCAATCTTAGAGCAACTGCCAAATTTAAATTAATTTCCCCTTGGATGTCCATCAGTGTAATTTCTTTCTTGTCATTCACATTTGGACTTATTGCAGACTTCCAATCTGAAACAAATAAAGCACACAGGCTCCTTTACTTGTTTATTTTATAGTAACCCACATTAAACATTCTGTTTCCAGTAACAAATAGTATGTGTCAATAAATGAACTATGGGCAATTCATTTGCTGTTTTAAAAATTGATCATCATCTGTCTGTCATGCAAAACAATCTGTCTCTGAAATCCAAATCCACCACAATGTGGACACACAAACAAACGTCTGTCGCATACCATGTTACCCACGATGCCTGTTTGCCAGATAGTACTGAAAGTGTATAGAACAGCAGATGTGCACAGTTAGTGCTTGAATACAATGTAAGATATATCAGTAGATTTGCAGTCATGGATTACAAATGAATGGAGATTGGATTAAAATGCTAAATGTATTTCTGAAATATAGTAGCACATCATTCAACTGACGTCTTTTCACTGTCGTATTCCACACAGCATCTCTCCTCATTGTAGCCATATGTTCAACACACTAGCTGAGCTCAGCACCTTGCCATCCTGTTTGCACTTCCTGACTTTGGTCTGTTTGAGGCCTTGTAGGAACCCGTAGTAGAGGTGAGGGTGGTGTGAGGGGGGGGGGGCGGCATTTTGCTCTTGCAGGAAGAAAGGAGGGGGTCGGAAATCTGTAGGAAATTGCTGTTAAGTGGTTCTTGAGGCTTTGTGGTTTTGACTTATCAGGCCCATAGTGAGTGGATGGTCCTGTTGTGCAGGCCTTACAGTGAGGCTCCAACAGATGGGCTGTCTGCGGCTCTGGTTCATAAACACACTGTATGGACCTTTAATCACACAGATTTTGGGCTGCTTTAATGTTTAGCACATATAATGTGTTTACGTTATCCCTTTGATGTTCTTTTAGCTTTATCAGTTTCTACCCCTACATGTGATTAAATACTAATGGTGCAATTTCACAAAATGTAAAGCGATAATGCAACTGGCACTCTTTTTTTTGTTGCATGAAACAATATTTATATAACTGCTCATACATATGTGTAATGTGAAAGGGGTTACTCTTAGTGTTGGACCCAGAGAGAATTATCACCCAACTGAGCGTTTCCTTCAGCTCCACAGGCTGTTTTAGTGTCTTTTAGCTCACTGTTTTGGTTTAACGTCCCACAACTTTAATCTTTTGGTTAACTCTCATTGCTGTGATTAGCAATGTTTCCAGGTGTAGAATGCAACTGTTTTCAATGAAAAAGCCCTAACAAACCCACTCTACACCACCTGCCCAGCACCCAACAGCAGACAGACATGTAAACAAGCCGGTGAACATTGTAGAGCATTCAGCAGCTGGAGAACCCAACTCTTCCTCATAGGAGTTGGTGAACGGAGCTAAAAGAATCAGAATCAGAATCAGCTTTATTTACCAGGTATGAGGACACATACGAGGAATTTTGGATTATACATTGCTCACATTGTACTTACTCATACCAAACAAAACAAACAACTAAAACACACTATATACACACTATAACAGAAACAATATAGGCAGGTTGAGTGCAATGAAGGAGAGTAAAACTTTACACTTTACTTTATAAATTTACATTTATAAGGTGGACTCAAACACAACTCTGAATGGATGCAAATGTTGCTGTATATCTGTTAGCACGTTAGCCAAATCAACTATACATGACCATGGTAATATGTCAGTGTTGTGTTTACAGCTTGTTCCACTGCCTATTTATTTTTTTAATTGCTTATTTTGCACAAAAAATCAAGACAACAATAACAAAAAGGTGAGATTAAGAAAAAACAGGTGAGATTAAGAAAAAACCTTAGGGGCTTATAGAAGGAGTCTCACCTAAGGAAGAGAGGCTTTAAAAAAGCATAACTAATCAAGCTTTCAAATTGTGACACATCAGCTAGATATATTACAGAGTGAAACAGTCTTCACAATTATGGCTCTGAGAGATGAATCAGAATTCTGTGTCTGACCAGTTTCCTTTTTTTTCCTTCAGGAACCTGATGCCTCGGACACTGGATGGCCAGATCACGATGGAGAAGACCCCCAGCTACTTTGTCACAAAGGAGGCTCCTAGCCGTGTCTGCATTATGAACTGCCAAACCAAGCTCATTGTTGTGGTTAGGGATCCTGTGACGCGGGCTGTATCTGACTACACCCAGACACTGTCCAAGAACCCAGGCCTTCCATCCTTCCAGAGCCTGGCTTTAAAAAACTCCACCACAGGTCTGATTGACACCACCTGGAGCGCTGTGCGCATCGGCCTCTACGCCAAACATCTGGAAAACTGGCTACAGTACTTCCCCTTGTCTCATTTTCTGTTTGTTAGCGGTGAGAGGCTGGTGTCTGATCCGGCAGGGGAGATGGGCCGAGTTCAGGACTTCCTGGGTCTGAAAAGGGTTGTTTCAGACAAACACTTCTACTTCAACCAGACCAAAGGTTTTCCCTGCTTGAAGAAGCCTGAAGGGAGCAGCAGACCTCGCTGCCTTGGTAAGTCTAAAGGCAGACCTCATCCCCATATCCCATCCGAGATCCTACAGAGGCTCAGAGACTTCTACAGGCCCTTCAACCACCGTTTCTACCAGATGAGTGGACAAGACTTTGGCTGGGACTAATAGGGAAGATTCCTGTCATAGCCCAGATAAAAGCCAGTTTTACTGTAATGCTCCACAGGACTAACGTTCTCAGGGATCGGGTAGAGGAAAACAAAGTCCACCAATTTCTGCCTCAGTATAGACTCAACTTGACATGCAGCACATGGAGTGTTACTTTTTTGTTGTAGACTAGAAGCCGACATGAACACAGTGCTGCCAATATGCAAGTTACACACATGGTTAATGGCTTATTTATTAAACCAATAAAATATTAATGTTAAGCGGAAGTTAGAGGCAAAGTACATACCAAAGGGATGGAAAAAACATTGCCTTTGAATATCATTTTTGACTTTTGTTTATAAAATAAGCTGATATTTATAGTTTCTGTTGATTTGAAATACAACAGTTACAGATTAATTTTATGAAAGACATGTATTTATTACACGACAAGGCAAGACATAAAACTGAATTATGTTTTCATTGACAGGACATTGGAAAAAATGTCATACTCCATGATACACCACTCTCTTCTTAATTATTAGCAGTGTTACTTTGACTGCATAATGTTTTCATTAAATTTTCTGTTTCCAAATGTCCTTTGAAATGCTACATATCTTAATTTGATGTTGCAGGGTATTTCTCTGTACGTTGCAGTTGATATACCAATGATACCTCATCTGTAAATATTAAATGTGTTACGATGATCAGAAACCAAACATACACACATTCCATTTGTAGATATTTTTCCTCTGAAAGACACACATATTTTAATTGCCTTGAATAGTACTAACTGTATCCACTGGTACTCACTTAAATAAATTACTGTTTTGATCTGTGATTGTTTTCAACTATTTAAAACTCTATATGTAAGGTACACAAAAGCACAGTGGTGTGTTTAAAACTGTAGCTATGATGCTTTGTGTTGTGAAGTAAAGCTGTATCTGACATGAAATCCCGAGTACAATGTTTCATCTTTTTTTCATTTCATGTATTACTGTAAAGTTATCAAGCAAACTGAGGATGTTTCTATAAAGACTGCTAGAAGAATGATATACATGTGGCCCACAAAAAGTAAACCCAATCCAATAACTGTATCTGAAACCTATGCCTATTCTAATACACGTAAAGCTTGACAAGCATAGCAACATTAACTAAGGGGGGCTTAGTGAATGGTCACTTCTTCCATGGTAACCCTGTTAGTGCTGCCCATGGATGCTTTATATTAACGGTGGTTAAATCTATTTGACCAAAATATCTCTCCCTCTTTCTGTCCCATACTTTATTTATACGTTTAAACTTTAGCTCCAAAATCTCACTCTTTCCTCTCTTTCTCTCTCACACTGCTTTTCCCTACTGCCACTTCCACACAGTGAGACCACATGTACAGTCTGAGGCCAGTGAGCTGCTGTGGTCTTTAATTATGAAATATGTCAGTTCACTCAGAAATCCCCCCTCCTTCCTCTCTGGGTTTAGAATTAGCAGCAAAGCCATTCTCTTTTATCGTATACACTATCCTGCATGGAAGAAGAAGAAGAAAAAACATTTTTTGGATGGAACAACCAAAACATTAGATACCCACTTAAGATCTGAAAAACACACTGAGCTGCAGATGTTTTTGTTTGTTTGTAACAATGAATGGAAATATGCCTGACCAATGATCACATTAAATGATTAAACCAAAAAAAATTCAATCAAAACTATCAACGTTGAGCTTTTTTTTGTGGAAACGTAGTGGCTGCTTGCATTAGCGTGGTACTGTATACTGTACCTGCAAGTTTGCATGCACATACACCCATTGCTTTGGCTCTTTCCATACATCTTGCCTCCTCTAATTTTACTCAATATTTCTGTCACATTCCCCCTCTGTTTTATATGTCTGGCATTAGTCTTTAGTGGGCCTTGCTAAAATTTAAATGTGCTTGCCTCACTCAATCTGTGCCAACTTTTATTACCAGCCATAGTGAAAGCTGCCTTTTCGCTGTGCCAGCCCAGCAGCAGGCATTAAAATGAACTGATTTCCCATTCTGCCATCTGCGAAAGATGTTAGTGTCAGTGTTGGCAGCACCCAGATGTTAAGTTTCATTAAATCAGCAGGACATTCGGATAATCTACGGTTGTCACTAAACACTGGTAATGATGTGATAAATCGAATTGAGGTGAAGGAAGAAAGAAGGAAGGAAGAAAGAGCGAGTATAACGTGGACATGATTGAGAATGCGTTCTGTTAAAGCGAGACATAAAGATGTACGTTGTTGTTCATCAAAATGAACTACTGTATACCTAATAAACCATAACTTCATCCAACTCTGTGATCTAAGCAAACAAGCCTTACAGTGTTCCTTCTGGTCTGTATTTGCACAGATTGCAATGTAGAGAACATCAGCACTTTGTCATGTTTTAGGACTCTGTCATCAATATTGTAGGTGTACAGCAATTCATAAAATTCAGGATTTACAGGATTTAGGATTCAGGATTTAAATTCAGGGAGTACGGTGCTGTCACAGTTCCAGACATCCTCAATGCAGCTGCGAAAATGTCTAATTTTTTTCATTACAAATTTATTTCAGGATTTAACTTAGGCCTAGTATGATATTCAGTATAAACCACTTTGAGTGGTTTCTCAGCAGCTAATATACAGTAATAAATATCAAAACATGTTTACAATATCTCAAAAACATGCTTAGTCATTTTAGCTTAATGACCACAACCATGCATTGTTCATCAGATTGTACACAAAATACATGCATGAGATACTCAGAAAACACATTGCAATTGAAGGATAAGAGAAGGCAATAAATGAAACAAGTGTAGATATGACTTATCCTTTAAGGTTTAGTGTTGATTCCTTTTTACATTGAGGGAAAGTTTATATGTTTATGTTTATATATTCAAAGGGACAATTCACCCCAAAATCAAAATACATATTTTAAATTCAAAAAGGAGATTTCAAACTCAACACCCACACCACATCCAGATAAAGAGACAATACACTTTTCTCAAACATTTGTTTGAAATCCAGGATATGGTGGATTATGATTGCTTAAAGCAACTGAAATGCACGGACAATAAATCACAGTGCCATACAACTCCAAATCTTCCCTTCTCATGGGAACAGTAATTTGTTTAGCTTTGGCTGGCATGCAGCTTCCAAGGATTTTGAGCCCACAATTTAATGCATGCCATCAATTTCTATCATTGTGGATTTGTTTGCATGAGTGAAAATAGCTCAATGTGGATTGAGTTACTGGCCACTATGACCATTTGAGATTAGGCGTGATGAGGGCTATATATTTTGTACGGTGACTCTTGTTTGGGGATAATGGGCACATGGCAGACTAATCAGAAACACCTCAAGGGAGGGATGAACCACTCTGAATGCTGCGTTGCAGGAAAGGGGGAATAATTGCTTCACAACAGATAAAAAGTAGGATTAGAGTGGAAAAGCGCTTTTCCTTTGAGGAGCCACAAATGAAGACGGTTCATACTGAGGACTCCACACATTTTCCACCCGTACCGCAGTCAGTCTCCTTCGATTCAGAGAAAAGATGCTCGGGTATTTTCTCTCTTCTCTGTGGTTTAGGCCTCACAGCATCTTGTAAAATTGTGACTCCAGCTTTAATTGATGCAAGAGTAATTTGGGTTAGAGAGATTTACAAATGTTCATGGTAGCTCAACTCAAAATGGGGAACTTTTTTAGGGATATGGCATTGGGAACTTTTACAATAGGATTTTATAACAAAGTTTTTCTGGACAAATTTCAGTGTATACTTCTGTTACCATTTTATTCAGCAAAATACCAATGGATGGAAACATTTTAGACTACAAATAAAAACTGCAGTCTTACATTCAAAATACAACTCTTCTAGAATCATCCTTATTTGTATTGAACTTTAAACACTGTATGGAAGAAGCATTCTTAAATGAAATGCTGTGTTAAGTTGTCAAACCTACAGTATGTTCCATGGCACACTACCTATTTGCTTTACACCTGGATCTTCAAAGAAATTGTTAACACGCTACGTGCAGTCAATCACCCTGAATGAAAGAGGCTTGCACCTGGCCTTCATGCATGGTTTCATTTCATTTGCCAAAGACCCCATTCATTATTCTACGAATGAATTACAGTCCTTAAATTTTACATGCAAAAAAAAAATCAAAAATCATGATTTTGCTCCATGGTGCAATTAATTCCCAACCACCCTACTTATTCCATATAGTAATACATTGATTGACCACATGCACTGTAATTGTTAAGGTAACGAGAACTTCAAGGTGTATTCACTGTAAGCACGGGGTGGACATCCAAGGATGTAAACTTAAACACACATACAGTGCAGACACGCATGCAGCCCTTCTGTCTTTCCTAAAACTAAAAAAAATCCATTTCCTGCCAATGTGAGTGTGTCTCATTGATGCGATGTGTCATATTCACCCTGTCTGCCTCAGTCCTTCCAATGGTTGTGTGTGTGTGTTGGTGGTTTCTTTCTAAGAATGGCCACAGCACAGCACTGTCTAGTGACATACAGTGCAGCTTGCAAAGGGAGGCATTCCAAATGGTCTTTTTCTCAACACACACACATTGCCAAGTTGTAAATCATTTTCACATGTTGGACCTTCTTGCCATACATTTCATGTCATGAGTTGGTACTTTAATCCACCCAAAAAAGGTCAGTGCAAAATCGTATACAGGTCAGCGTAAATTCTTTCAGGAACACCTAATTTTTATTTGATGCACTCCTAAATAAATTCAGCTGTTATGCTGATAAATGTACATGTCATCTTGCTGTGTATAACTGTCACATATCTGCAACTAGTCTCTCCTGATTGAAATGTAGCTCAGCGTAAATTCTTTCAGGAAGACTTCCTCTTAACCAATGCTCTACCTAATTTGAATCAGCTGTTGGAGGCGTTCACCTTCCTGCTAAACCAATCAGAATCTTACACAAATTGCAAGGGCCGATCACACAGTCACAACCCTGCTTTAAAAATGTTTCTCGCTTTGCTATTCAGCTGTCGTTGCAGGCAAAGAGTGCAACCCTCCACCTCCCCTTCCATCTCCAGTCATCTACTCCAGCTGACCGGTCCGGAGCCTCCTTTGGTTGGGTCTTCGAGCTCCTTCGTGTCTAGATTCCATCTGGGGGTCTAATGGTTCTCTACCCCCATATAGCTATTTAAAATTAAATTAAAATTAACTTTATGTCATCTAAGGACATTTGTGCAATTCATGGACAAAAGGATGCTGTTATTTGCTTCTTTTTACATGTTTCTTTTTATAAAAATGAACCTAGCTGGGCATTATTGTGAGTAAAAGAAAGAAAGAAAGAAAAAAGGTACAAAATTGTACTTCCCTTCAAAATCCATATAAACCGTGGATACATGTTCAAGCCCGTATTCATGTTCAAGTTATTTTCCGTGTGAACCTGAGAGATTTGACCCGGTAACCTTCAGCAGGATAAATGGGCTACTTCTGCACTAAAACTAACGCTAAGCTGATGGCTACAAACAGATGTTGTATCATGTCTGTGGTAATATGCTCATGTATTCCGTCTTATTATTGTACATTCCCTTTTGGTCTATATGTGCACCTACATGTGTAATAGGGTAGCATGTTCACAATTTTAATTGTTTCTGTGCTATATTTTTAAGCTGTGAATTTTGCACGTAATTTTATACTACAGTGTACTGTGGAATAACAATAAAGATATCTTGAAATCTTCAATGGACATTGGGAGTTGTCATTAATAAAGTATTTATAAAATATTCATAAAGTATTGGACAATACAAAATTTGACTTGATGATGTCACTAGATGAAAAGCCAGGGAATCACCAAAGTGATCAGAGTTTATCCTGATGGCAACGTAAATGTGTTTACCAAATGTATTGGCAATTCGTCTAATAGTAGTTGAGACATTTCACTCAAAGTCACAAATGTAAACCTCATTGTGAGAAATGTCAGGAGATCATCAAAGTCGTTAGGATTTATCATATCATCTGGGAACCATAAATATGTGTACCAAAGTTTGTGCCAATCTATTTAATGTTTGTTGAGATATTTCAGTGTAAATATCTCAATGTAAAAATGTCTCTTTATGACATGTTTTTTCAGTACTAGATGGGAGGGGGTAGAAAATGTACTCTATTTACAAGATAATTCCCTCAGATCTCTCTCCTGCACAGTTACCAGTTGGCTTGATTTCATGTCACAGGTCACATCATTGTTGGTGTGTGTTAGATCGGAAGACCGTGGTCTCCCCGTAATCCCCTCTCCCTTGAAAGCGTTACATCAGCAGACTCCTGCTCGATGACAACACCACTTCATGTGGTGAACGCTAAACCAGAGCTGAGCACAAGCTTTGAAGCCATTGTTACAACCTTTAAGGGTGTAATACCTTCAGTCAATCAGGGACAATGAACAGTATGATTCATATCTCATAAAAGATGACACCTGTGTGCTCATGCCACACCGTGCACTGCTGTAAACATGTTCTAAAAAAACAAGTCACAACTACATTTCCCAGATACCAAATCTAATTGAATCTGTCATAACAGCTCTGATGATGGACACACATAACCACGTAGTCCCCCCAGGGCCAGGGCTTGGGTCCTGTGAGTCCTGGAGATAGCATGCCCCACAGGTGTGGGAAGATGATGTACAAAGACTCGGGTTACCACAGACTGGCCTGGGACAGGTTGATCTGATTGATCCTGAAAACAGAGAAGCCTGTGGAAGAATTGTAATTGAACCTGGAACAGATGTTAAAAAGTCAAGGAAGAATGTGGTTATGGTAAAGATTCACAGCCTGAAAGTAAAAAAATT
>NC_045747.1:7678535-7711762 GCF_008692095.1 Etheostoma spectabile
AACAGCAATACTATGGCTAGGGGAGTCTTTTTGGTGCGTTGTTGAAGGTCTAACCAGACAACGTACATTAAAAAAGGCAACAGGGTTCACTGTGTAGTTACATAATGTATCAAAATGTGGTCCATCAAACTTTCTGTAGAAAACACATCTCAGCTAATCCGACTAGCAGCAAAATGTGTTCCAAATTTACAAATAACCACATGTAGCCAGTGCCAAACCCTCAGTCCTCGAAACTCCCTCATTAACATGACTATTTTCTCAACTTGAACTTCTCTGGGACAAACTCTACTTTACATTTAAGCTACTGAAGGGAACACCGTATTAATTCAGACTATGATGCCTAATGTGACTGTAAATATTCTTATCATAAGTACATCACTCTAGTTAAAATGTAGTAATACATACAGTATGACAAGTTGAAAAGGCTACAGATGTTGGTTCTTTATACTGCTATTGTTAGACTATCACTATAATCACAATATATGTTTACTCTACTTCTAGTAGTAGTAGTAGTTAAAGTGTATTAAATCAGTAGTATTGAAGCTTAAACATCGTCTCCACTACATTTCAGAGGGAAATACTTCTTCTACACTATATTTTGTTGGCAGCTGTAGTTACTAATAACTCAGATGTTGAATACAAAACCTAATCATCAATAAGATTAGGATGTATTGTTATAGGTTAAGCTTCCCAGCAGTTTATAAAGTACATTTACCAGCTGCAACATTAAGGTGATGAAAAAAATTAATGTGTCAATAATAATATGAAAAAAAATACAATTATATATTATTTTGAAATGTGTCATTCTGAATAATTTTGATACCTATAGTACATTTAGCTTCTAATCAAGTACATTTAACATAGTACTTCTACACTGTTATATCTGTACTTTTACTAACATCACAGTACTTCTTCCACCACTATATTTAATGTACAGATTACAGCATAACAATTTTAAAATAAATACTTTTTAATGCATAATGAAGTAATTCTATACATGAAAATTAAAAATACAACACTGACAGGTCAGTTGTCTATATTAATAATAATAATAATAACATACCATTTGATCTTTTTGCTGATTATACATTTTTATTTTAACTTTATTTAATAACATGCTTTTCACAATCCCTGGTTTAAGTAGCTAATGATCATAAGCGAACTCGCGAAATCAATCAATGTTACCAAACTGTTTTATTCAAGTAGCCTACAGGCTACAATGCAGCATCAGAAATATGGTGCTGATGGCACAGCACTGCCATCTGCTGAACCTCACAGATATTGAAAATATATTTAAAAAATGAGTACGTTTACCCTTTAAGTAAAACACTCTCTTTTCATTAATCGGTTCATTTTTTTCGCCAAAAGTCATTGGTGTTTTTTTGTTTTTACTAGCCTACTGGTGTTGTCTGTCCACTCTGAAGCTCATGGTGACAATGTCCTCGATCCCAGCCTGCAGCGTATCATGCTGCTGCACGGCGGAGACTCCTTTCGGGGTCCCCGTCAGGATGAGATCCCCCTCCTCCAGGGTGATGAACTCGCTGATGTAGCTGATAAGATAGGGGATGGAGAAAATCATCTGGGACGTGCAGCCGTTCTGCCGCAGCTGGTCGTTCACCTTAAGCCACAGCTTCACGTTCCCCGGGTCAGTGATGCGCTCTTTGGGGATGAACTCGCTGATGGGACAGGAGGTGTTAAAAGCTTTAGCCTTGGTCCAGGGCAGACCCTTGGACTTACACTCGTCTTGGACGTCCCGGGCTGTCATGTCCAAGCACAGAGCATAGCCTGCAACGTGCTCCATAGCGGTGGACTGAGGAATGGCCGTGCCCCCTTTCCCGATGACCACTCCTAACTCGACTTCATGGTGCAGGTTACTGCTGTACAAGGGAACCAGGATGGAGGAGCCCTCTCTTACGTATGCAGAGGGTGGCTTCAGGAATAGGACGGGCTCTGTAGGAATCGCATTTTTCAGCTCTTTGGCGTGGTCGGCATAGTTTCTCCCTACACAAATTATCTTCCTGCCCCATTCCCAAAATCGAGATATGTTTCGTGCTGTCATTGTGGAGAAATGTGACCGTTTAAACCGCTCTGAAGCTGTCAGCACCAGTTAAACCAAACTTTGACCGACACTGGTTCCATAAACGAGATTATTAACCTACGGCAAGCCTGAAAGGACATACCGGAAACTCAACATATCAAGTTAATAGCTGATATATCAATCTATTTAGGAAGTTTATCAGGACTAAAATCTCAAATAAATACCACCCACATGTACCATACTGTATCTTGATGGATTCGTCGTTTAAAAAATGCGGATATAACCAATGTGTTTGTGTTTTAAACTGATTATTCCGGATCTACTCCCCCAGACTTGATTGGTGGAGCCTGAGAGGTTAAAGTTGAAAAGTGACCGACGCGGAACTAAACTGAACTAAACTTTTCTGGTTTACGTGAATGCGATAAGGCTTTATCTGCTGTTGCTATGTTATTCAAGTCTCTAGTAGGGAGTGCCTGCACTCTGCTTGGAGCTGCAACAGCTTTCAAATTTGGTACGTGGTCACGATTTTTTTTACTACGCAAACATCTATTTTAGCACGTTAGATTGTGCAGTTACATGAATGTAAACTAGTTACTAATGGCTAATGTTTTTCTTTTGTCGTGTCTGAAGAAGAGGGCCGTGAGCACAGCTGGCCTGTCTCAAACACCTGCACCTAATTACATACAGCAATCTCCATTAACAGTCAAGTTAGATCCACGGTGTGGCAGCTATTAGCTAGGTGGAAAAAAAATGAGTGCATTTTTAAAGTTAGCATTGAAGCTAACGTTGTTTACTTTGTTGTTGACGTGTTAGCTTCACCTCATAGACTGTATACGGTCTATGCTTCACCTACAGGTTCATACTTGTCTATGGTCCAGCCAATGGCGAACGTCACGGTTTAATGCCATGTCCTGTTGTGGCTGCAGTAAATAATATTTTTAGGCAAAGGGTGCCTGTCAATATTTTATAGAAATAAAATTAATTATGCAAGACTAACAGTGTCCTCGTGTCAGTCTAAGCAAGACTAGTCTGTATATAAAAACATGACATAAGCTATACACATTATGATAGTAGTGATAATATGAGAATATTGATTTTTGTGTGTGTGTGTGTGTGTGTGTGTGTGTGTGTGTGTGTGTGTGTGTGTGTGTGTGTTTGTTTCAGGACTGTGTGTATGATTACTAACAAAACAGAGTGTAAATTGTAATTTCCTTACTGGGGATCACTAAACATTATTATTATTATTATTATTATCATTATTATTATTATTATCGTTTCATGAAGCACCTGTGGAAGTCCAGGCCCAAGCAGCTGCCCTCCTTCACAGTGCTGTGAGGAAATCCTCTTTGGTAGAACAAGCAAATATGAGGGTTGAACTTCTCCCTGCACTCAGTGACAACTACATGTACCTCCTGATTGATGTGGACTCCAGAGAAGCAGCTATTGTTGACCCTGTGGAGCCAATAAAGGTTAGTGTTTTATATTGTAGTACTTTTGAGGTACCTTTTTACTCAAGCATTTCCAATCTGTGTCACCTTATATTTCTAGTACTACATGGACCATTAGCGTTGCTGTATTATTGAACTAACCACTATTTTAATAAGTAGTTAAAATTAGCTCCACCTTGACCAGCCGCCACATCAAAAGGCGGCTAGCTGTTTTTGCATTAATAATCCAATGAAATACTTTTAATTTCAATCCTGCTTTTACAATCTTACTTAAGTGAAAGTACAGTAATATTACCAAAGACTTAAGCAATTATATTTGTGCTTCCATTGAGGGCTACAACTATTGATTTTTACTGCATATTGTTCTTTTGACTAATCTTTTAGTCTGTAAAATGTCAAAACATAGTGAAGAATTCCCATCAGAGATTTTCTGAGCGCAATATACTAACTTCTTCACTCCCAAACCCACATATATTCAATTTGTAATGACATAAAACAGAAACAATACAGCATATCTTCACATAAAAGAAGCCAGAATTAACAAATATTCTGCACTTTTGCCGGATAAAGGTTTTAAGCAATCATTTTGGCACTACTGCAGTTTGACCCTTTCTTGCGTTCAACAGGTTGTGGAAGCTGTCAGAAAACATGGCGTAAAACTCACAACAATCCTGACCACTCATCACCACTGGTAAGCTGCAAGTTAAGTTAATGTTTTAGTTTACACATAATGTTAAAATGGCTATCATTTGTTTACTATATTCATGAGAGAATTCTGAAAACTAGTTCAGAAAAAGACAATGTAGTACACATCCATGTAGTTGCTGGTGCAGGACAGGTAAAGTCTGCACCAAAGCTCAATGCTGATTTTACACGTTTAAAGTATTTTGCGGAGCATTAAGCTGTGGACTTTACCTTCTTTCAGAAGTCTGAAAACTCTCAAATTAACCAGCCAAAAATGCCAGTGTGCTAAGAAACCATTGTATCTGCATAAAATGTTTGCTGAGGAATAGTAACAATGCACTGATAATTTTTCCCCTTCAGGGATCATGCTAGTGGAAATGAGAAGATGGTGAAGCTAATGCCGGGACTGAGGGTCTATGGAGGAGATGACAGAATTGATGCTATTACAAAAAAAGTTTCTCATTCCAACAATCTCAAAGTAAGACCATCAAACTATCTATTCTACCATCCAAATATATAAGCCTCAAATGAGTGATGTTTGCTCACCAGTGTCATTCTTTCCCAGATTGGATCACTCAATGTCAAATGTCTGTACACACCATGTCACACAACTGGCCACATCTGCTACTATGTGACAAAAGAAAACAGCATTGAGCCACCAGCTGTTTTCACAGGTACGTCTAATCACATCACATCAGTCAATTTTATTCTTCACAAGAAATCGTACAAGGTATAGTTCTAGTGAAATGTAATCTGCAGATGTACTGCACAAATAAGTACCAGGAGACAATTAAGTCACTTACAAAAGCCTTAAATCTGTCAAGCTTGACTAGGTATTGATGCAAGTTCAATGTGTGACTTTTTTTAATGTCCTAAGGACACTTTTCTTTTTTTCTTTTCTTTTTCCCTTGCAGGGGACACACTGTTTATGGCTGGTTGTGGTAAATTCTTCGAAGGTACAGCAGAGCAGATGTACAAAGCCTTGATAGAAATTCTGGGAAGCCTGCCACCTGAAACAGTAAATACATGTACTCTATATGTAACGTCAGTGTAAAGTGTATTATTGAAAATGTTTTCAAGATGTTTCTTCAGCAGAGATATGCAATACATCTTCCATTTTGGATGTTGAAACTGACATATTCTGATAAAGTATACCTAAGCTGTATTGCAGACTGACCAACAATGGTGTGTTTGTGTTTAAAGCGTGTTTACTGTGGTCACGAGTACACCGTCAGCAATCTGAAATTTGCCCGTTATGTGGAACCAGACAATGAAGTCATTCAGAAGAAGCTAGCTTGGGCAAAGGTATTTGACTAATGTGTCACATCAAAGCAATGATTACCTCAGATGATCAACCCCTGAAACTGAAAATCAAAACGTCTTTGTGTTTGCATTTCTGTAGGAGAAATGCAGCAAGGGAGAGCCTACCATCCCATCCACTTTGGCAGAGGAATTCACATTTAACCCCTTTATGAGAGTAAAGTATGTAGAGCATGATTTAATTATTATTTTTATTTACTTACAACACATGGATATGTATTGAGTAGCTTGTTTAGAACTAATTGCAGTTCTTTGATGTTTAATGCAGAGAGAAGTCAGTGCAAGACCACGTAAAGCAGACAAACCCGGTTGAAACCATGAGAAGTCTCCGGAAAGAAAAAGATGGCTTCCGGGTTCCCAAGGAGTGATGTCTAGTGCACCCCTGCATACTGTTTCTTTACTGCTTCCAACTCGGTAGCCTGTCAGTAGAGTACTACAAAAAATATCTGCAATTTGATTTTAAAGCGACTTAAGGTAGATATGCTACATTTACTCTCAGTCAAGGCACACATATTTCATCACTATATGCAGCCCTAATATGGCTCTAAACTTTATTTAGTTGTATCTGGGATGATATTGGTGTGATAGTAATATATGACCATTAATTGAATGATTTTTAAATCCATAAGAAATAAATTTGTTCATCTGTAAATCAGAGTTTTGGAGTATATTTAATATTATGTTCTAATATATTCATATAAAAACCTCAACTTCATGAAGTGTTAAAATTCAAAGATTTTAACAAGCCAGGGAGCTGCTTGAGGAGCAAATGTTGGAATATGTGTAAAATTTCTGTAAATTGATTACTTTTTTTTGTAAAGATCAAATCAATGCTTTATTTAGGAATTGGGGCATTTCTTTTCATATTTGCTTGGAAGCTGTTAGTTTGTAAAATTCGGTGCAAGTGTTTTTCATTTAAAAGCATTTTGTGAGCAAAGCATTGTCTAAGTATTGTTTTGTCAGCATTAAATATTAGTTACCCTGAATACTCTTTTGCATGTAAAGTACAATCTTACAAAGAATATTGCATTGTGTTCTTTGGAAAAAGCAATAAAACACATTAATTCAAGTCAGTGGCGTTAAGTCTTGAATTAAAAATATACTTTAAAATGGCTTTTTATGCAGAATGGCCCAATTATAACTGTTATATATTGAAAGAGGTGTGTGTGTGCGTGCGTGTCGGTCGGTCGGTCGGTCGGACGGACGGACGGACGGACGGACGGACATCCATCCATCCATCCATCCATCCATCCAAGATGGAAAGACGGTGAATGTTTCCGGCTCGATCAAAATGTCTTCGATTTGACATGATGTCACGATAACTTCATGGTCTGACTCCAGAGATGAATAACAACTTTCAGACCGTAACAGTCGAACAAGGATACAACAGTCTCTAATCGATATCAGATAAACCGAGGTAACTGGGGTTTATTTATTGACTTGTGTTGTTCCATTGTTCAGGCTGTAGGAAATGTTCAGTTTTATGACACCGCACCAGAGCCGGCTAGATCGTTTTAACGCTGGTCCTGCTAACCGAAGTCTGAAGACCGTTGCATGCTTTTAGTAGCTAACCGTATCAGTTAGAAATAAACAACTGGTGCATATTTATAGTTGACTGTTGACTAATAAAACCCTTTCTGAAGTGTTGCGCACTGTGGTGCGCAATCGTATTCGTTCAACGGTGCCATGAAAGTAAAGGTGATCTCCATACTGGAGGACAACTACATGTACCTGCTGATTGAGGAGCAGAGTAAACAGGCCATAGCTGTGGACCCTGCTGTACCACACCGGGTGAGAGACAGATCCTGTTTTGGTCCATGTGATGAACATGAAAAATATGTCATTTTCTGGCCTTTTTTGCACAACTATACAACGAGAGAGAGAGAGTGAGATAAAAATAATATTTATATAAAAATACTTTGGTTATTTAAAAATGATTATATGTAGGCTACTGACAATAATATAAATGTTAGATTTTTTTTCCTGTCAGTTGACTAAAAGTTCCATACATATGTGAATTGCTGCTAACAGGTATTTGTCTGTTTTTTTCTAAAGCTGCTAGAAATAGTGAAGAGAGAGGCCTTGTCTCTGAAAGCTGTCCTCACCACACACCATCACTGGTAAGACCACTGGTTTGGTACTAGAGGGCAGTCGTCTTGCCTTAATACAGTAAATAAGTAATACCAGAACACCCAAACAATTCACTAATAATATTGAACCAACCTGTTTTTACTGATCAGGGATCATGCTCGGGGGAATGAGGCTCTGTTGAAGGAGGTTCCTGGGCTGAGGGTGTATGGGGGAGACGATCGGATCGGGGGTCTGACAGACAAAGTCACCGATGGCCAGGAACTCAAGGTACCCAAAACTAAGTAAAATGTATCCAGTTTCCAATTTCAACATACAGAAAATCAGATTTTCTTGTTGTCTTTTGATGTTTTGTTTTCTCTGTTTGCAGTTTATCTCAATCAATGTGAGGTGCCTATTCACTCCCTGCCATACCTCTGGGCACATGTGCTACTTTGTCTGGGAGGATGGGTGCACTGATGCCCCTGCTGTGTTCACAGGTCTTTGTAAACATTAAAATCTGGGGAACCAGTTTAAACCTGTGAAGTACATTTCTGAACAGCTTATACCTGTACAGCACACGTCATGTGGTATCAATTGTAAATATAGTAACTTCATTTTGAGTGGCTAGAGATATGAATCCTTTTTGAACAGAACAATGTCCATTGTTCTAATTGTGTGAGACAAGGACTGACCACTTCCCTCTGCCTCTGCTTGTCCTTTCTTTTGGTTGTTAGGGGATACATTGTTTATCGGTGGATGCGGGCAGTTTCTTGAGGGCACGGCAGAACAGATGTTCCACAATCTCACCCAGGTGCTGGGCACCCTACCTCAAGATACGGTTAGTGGAAATAAGAGATTTTTGTAGTGGTTATGTGCGGCCATCACAGGGTTAACGGCAGCTAACATGACCTCAGATAAGAACTGGTGTAAGACTGCGTCACGGTGATGAACAAACACACGTACAATGAGGTGATAGAGTGCAGCCTGGCTCTCTTTTCTGCCTACACCTAAGTGCAAAATGTTCAGAAGCCCAGAATGACCAAAATACTCAAACTCTACTGCTATGTGTGCTAGTTAATCAGAAATCCTGCCTTTAAATCATTCTTTGTTCATCTGTAGAAGGTGTTCTGTGGACACGAGTACACCATTAGGAACCTGAAATTTGCCATGCTGGTGGAGCCAGAGAATGAAAAGATTAAAGCGATGCTGAGCTGGGCCAGGGTGAGCAATTCAATGAAAACTGCTTAAAAGAATAAAGCTCATATTCTCTATTTTTGTTATTGTCAACAAAAGACAAAAAACCTTAAAAACGCTTAGTCCGTCTCATAATACTTCATTCTCCCATTTCAGCCCCAAGCCCACTGAGTCTGACGTAAATCTTTAAAACCAGGTCATAATATAGATTCTTAATTTTTAGTATATAGTATATTCAATTTCCTTAAACAGCTGGACACTGTTTCTTTGCAACAATACTCAAAAATTAGTAAATTGTGCATTTGCTGGGAGCTATTTTCAGCCGTGGAATAATGCATATTTACATGTACAGTTTTTGCAACAACAGAACAGTGTTTGTGGGATTGAATCAAAGATAAACTACAGTGCATGTTAAAGGTAATGAAGTCGACTCATTGAAGTGTTTTCAGTAGTTGTTGCACAACAATGGAGGTCTATAGAACAGTGAAATAAGCTTTATATAACCAGCAAACATTGCTGGTCATGGTCTTTTCATGGCATTGGACAAAAGCTAAAATCTTGCAAGTCTTATTGTTTGAGAATAAATTGAGAAATATTTATTTTGCTGACAGTTTTTATTTTTGCAGGCGAGAGATAATGATGACAAACCCACAGTGCCGTCTACCCTAATGGAAGAGTTTGAGTACAACCCTTTTCTTCGCCTCTCGTGAGTTTGAGTATTTATATACAGCATGTATGAAGGATGAACCTGGTGACAATATGTCTCCAGCCATTTTGATTGGATTTTGTAATTTCTAGTTTTTTAACCAATTTGAAAAAAATAAAAGGATTCAGACTTTTTTGTTTTGGCATGGATGTAGTTTATCTTTGCACTTGTTTAGGTGCTTCTAATAGTTTTAGTACACAGCATATGTTGATAAAACAAGTTCGTTTGGTGAGCTTTTGTTTCCAGATTAATCAGTGGTTTTTGAAATCTGGACATTTCCTGCCACAATTTTGTGTTATACATTGTCTCAGTTGTTGTGTCTTTCTTATCCTCTTCCTTTACTGTAGAGAGGAAAGAGTACAAAAGTACACTGGAAAGACAGACCCCATAGAGGTGCTGAGGGTTCTGCGGAAGGAGAGGGACACATTTAAGAAGCCCAAGCAGAGACTTCCTCCCCATGCCATGTTGGCTTTGGAGTGGGGGCTTCTCAGACCCTGAGATCCAGTTTCAGAGATCTGAACATACTCAACTATCAAGGAAAGATAGTTTGAATGACTGAACGCAGCAAGACACAACTCTGTAGAGTGTTATTCTTTGCTTTAACCCTCAATTTAACCAATGTATACTGCTGGGAACCTGGTTGACCCTAATGTGTGTTGTTTTAGTAATAATGAAACAATGTCTGCACAATAAGCCAGTGTAAAGCTGCTTTCATCAAATATTCCTTCAAGCTAAATTAATTAAGGGCTGGTCTCTCAGTCTGTTACGCACAAACTAACTGCACCGAGTGATGTTTGCTAATACTAATTTCCTAGATACTAATGTGTTTTATTTATTTATTGCTTTAAATAACTGGTTTTGGGGGAAAACTATGCTTTATTTATTACTGCCAGTGCATTTTACTTTACTTTTTGCTACTTTTGTTTGGACATACTGTATATGTACTGTACAATTGCTCTATTTCTTGCGTTTGCAGTTGGACACAATAGATCCACTGTAAAAATACAATTTTCAATTGTCAATTTAGACTGCACGTACACATAATATTGGAACAGTAGTGTGATATGTTGCACTTATACATTGTACAAGGGTAGAAGAAATATGCAGTGTACATCATTATGCAATGTAATTATTGCTGTTCATCCCAAAGTGAGTAAATCCTCACTGCTAGAGCGTAAATTAGAGTCAAGATAATTCAACAAAAGATATTAGTCTGAAACATTGTTCTGTTGGAGAGCTTTTAAACTTACAAAAACAAATGGCTAGAATGAAATAAAGTCTTATTTTTCTAATAATAGTATATAATGTATATATTATATATAGATAATACGCTACATAATTATACACACACAGATATATACTCACACACACAACTGTATTGTATAATCAATCATGAGTTAAATAAGGAATGATTATAATTTGCTTTGTTGTTTCAGCTCATGTTCCCAAACGAATGATTTACTATCCATTTGAAAGGACAATCAGCAGTATACTGTAATGGCAAATAATCAGACCAAATAAATAATTTTGCTTCAACATTGTGTCTATTATCTACGCCCATTGTCTTCCACTATGTCAGGTACACCATTTTTAGACGAGGGGAGAAGTGGCTTAAAAGGTTTTTGGCATACATCAAAACAGCTTATATTTGACTTTACCCATAACCCGGAAGAGAGACAGAAATAGTCAGTTATTTTTGGCCGGTTCTGTGGTCAGTGTTTGCTGAAAGATTATCTGCAACTCATGGATTTTAGCAAAAGATTTCTTCACCACTTCATAGTGAGTCCATTTTTCATCTTCTCCACAGGGTGGTAGTGTGTGTGCAGCAGCTCTTTGGCTCTCTCCTCCCCTACACTGTGGAGCCAGGACTGGTACAGCTCGGCCACACGGGTGTCGTCTTCTGGCGATAGGGGGCGCTCTGCCTTGTAGAGCTCCTCAACCTTCTGGAGAAGCTCCTTTGGGCTTTGACCAGGTTTGGGCTTCACCTGTCCACCACCATTTAGACAGCCTGCATAATAACAAAAAGTTAGAGGAACATGCTGGGGTTCTTGTTTTAATTTGCTCGCAAACATCTGCAAATATCAAATTAGTAAAGCAGTGCTGGTGAGACGACTCTGCAAGTTGTGCTCGTCAGTTATCCATTCAACAACTCAATGCATGTATTTAAATTGCCTGTGTATTTCCACAGATGTGACTGACCACTGTACCAATCGAGCAAAAGCACAATGGCTTACATCACTTTACCTGATGGACAGGCCATAACTTCCACAAAGTGGTAAGGCGACTTTCCCCTCTTAAGTTTCTGCACCAGGTTCTGGATGTTGCGGAAGCCGTATGTGGAAGCAAAGTTCAAGAGGACTACTCCATCTTTCTCTAGAGTCACTTCCTGGAAGTCATTATTCCTGTGGCAGAGGGATTAAGTTAGAAAAACAAGGTTAGGTGTACGCTGGTATACTTTGATCTGCACATATAAAGTCTCTAAAACAACATCAATACGCTAGGCTACTGGTTGAGTGATATTACAATTAGGCGTTATCGACAAGCATTTTGGGATCACTGAACTGGAACAGCTCTTCATTTATACTGAAAATAGGCCTGACTGTTCCAGACAAAAGGAACCTCCACAAACACCACTAAACAGGCTTCTTAAAGTTGTTGAGACAGACTCACCTGAGGATCTTGTACGTGAGATCCTTCACCTCCTCTCCAAACAGCTGCTTAGCAGCATAGGTGAAGACATGATGGAGGTAACCCCCTGAACCGCTTCCAGCATGGTTCAGGAACTCACCCCCGCTCACACTGCTGAACCTGGAATAATATATAGTGTGAGTTAATTTATTCTTCTGGAAATTCATGTTACAGAAAACAAAAACAAAATGTCACAGAACTTACAATGTATCTAGAGGTGCAGGTTCCACATCATTAAGAGACACATTTTTCTCCTCCAGCATTTTCTGAACCTCTCCTATACACGAGACATGAGAAAGGTATAAAAGAGAAGATACTCCACATTCATATAGACCAAAAAAAAAGCATCATAACTGTAGTTCCTGTACCAGATGTGATGACACAGTCCACTTCTCGAGTCTCATCTTTTTCCAGGTAGAAATCTGACCTTGAGGCCTCAAGTTTTTTGTCAAAGCAGGGCATAACTGCCACGTGGTAGATCTGCTGTGGACTTAGTCCCTAACAACACACACAATACACAGCTCAATGGCAACTCATTATTCTAAGTAATATATATAATAAAAAGTGTCAGAGTTACTTTCACCTCCCCGAGGTGGAACACACTGCAATCTCTGATGTGTCCGGTACCTTTTGTTCAGCAAAATAGCCTTTAACCAGAGAGCCCATCATCGCCTGGGGGGAGCGAGTGGTACTAATGTATGGAAGAATAAACTCGCCATGGGTCTTCTCTGCATAGCAAATCCAACCTGAGCAACACACACACACACGTACACAAAAGAGCGCACACGTGCACACCCATACACACGATGGGAGAGGTATTTGAACAAATACTGAAATAATAACAAATGTAAGTATTATTTCACAACAGTGAACGAAGCTGCCACCTCTTGCCTTTTAATAAGTATAAGTTATGTGGTCCAACACGAATATGGCAAATGAGGTTGACACGCAACAAAGGTCAGCATGGCAGGATGCTCCGACCTTACAACATAAGAGGGTTTGTAGTGGAATACCTGGACAGGCCGATGTCAGCATGGGAAGTCTGTTACTATCCTGCTCCTTCCTCTGGAAACGCTCCACGAACTCTCTCTGGCTCTCCAGCAGGCTAAAGGTCCGACTAAAGCTTGTTTCAAACACATGATGAACACCTGCCATAATGATGATAATCTTCATAAGTGACTTTGTATACATCATTTTCATTTCCAGTTTTACTTTGTGATGTTTGACTTAAATAGTACAGAAAAAAATAATATGTTGCACTCACCAAGGCCTTTAAAGAAGGATGTGAGCCTCCTGCCTGTCTCACTACTGCTGAGGTCAAAGTATGCTGCGAGGGAGGCTCTGGACTGCGGTGACACCGACACCACCACCACCTTCTGCTCTGTCACGTTTTCCTGTAGAGGGAGTCCAAATGATGCATACAGTGACACTCAAAACTATCACATTCAAAAGGCTGCAAAGGCAAAAATAACCAGACACGTACTACACAAGCATTCAAACACATACATACATCTTTACCTTGTTGTTGCGCAGCACTTTTAAGAGCTCCTCGTGGCTCTGCTGTGTGATGAGGACACTCTCAGCTGAGGTGACACAGCCACTGCAGGCCAAACAGTCATTCAGTGAGATCTTTGCTTTCTCCAGCTTCTGCTTCCCACCATCCTACAAACACAAGAGGCGAATAAATTCAGTGTAAATAGTAGTGCAATACTTCAATACACGCAGGTTTTGATTAAGTCTTAAAGCCCACCTGGTTGATTTGGACGTAACTGCCATCGTCTTCTATTTGAATCTTGGCCAAAGATTTTCCTTGTTTCTTCTCTATTTTAATAGGTTTGACACATTCCTGCAACAGAAACCACACATGTAAAGCAAACCTACTTGTGTTCCTTTTTTGTGTGAACTTAATGCACAAGATAAACACAGCAATTTATAACAACACCCACAAGCAGCTGACAGAACAGGGTAAGAACAACTAGCTAAAAGAATACATAAGTAGGTAACGAAATAAAATACCAAACAAAAAAAAGTCAACACTCGGTTTTAGATAGACCAACCTTTTAGACTGATTAAACAGTCATTTCATTTTTCCCCTCACAAAGATCACAAGAAATTAGTAAATTCATCGCGACAGGTAAGAAATGAGAGTTGGAAAGGGAAATGATCAGTATCACTCAGTGCCACACCATTCTGCATAACGTTATTTCGCAGGTCATAATTAAATGATATAAAGTGGTAAATACCAGGTCTACACAACCATTTTTAAGGACTTTCAGTTAGACAAGTTGGGCAATAACTTAAGCTGCAGTAACGTATTGTCTATAGAGTGAAAGTATAACTTGTATCCGCTAAAAACTTAGTTATCACCAACAGAACTATTCCACCGTAGTAACATCATTGCTAACATTAGCAGCAAGCTAACTACTTAGCTGGCATTTTATGTTTTTAACATTGGCGGGGTTTGCGATCAGTGACAATTAAAACAAATAGTTAGCATTGCAATAGCATACGCTTTTGTCAAGCGGGTTTTGTGGTTGTGGTTATTTTTTGTAGTTGTTGTTCTCTCACAGCCGATTTGTAACATTGACAAAGACCCCAGTTAGGTAACAGTTACCACGAATGCTATGTCGGTACGTTTCCGCCATCGACTGATTTTTATAAGGGAAGTGAATTATTAGCTTTACCCAAGTCTTTTTAAAATAAGCCCGATGTTATAATATGTTAGAATAGTTCAACTACCTGAGAGGGTGTGATAAAATCATCGAGATCTGTCAGCTGCAACACACTGCTAAAGTGCGAAGCCATATTTACTGCCGTAAAGTGTTTGTTGTTTACTTTTGTGTCGTGAATAGGCATTCTTCTTGATTCAACTCCACCAAAGATACATCTCACTATCAACCAGATCTTCCTGTGCTTACCTACCATCTTTTATGTACTTTGTCTATGTGTATTTTATTTTTGTTTTTATTATTTTATGTTTTTAACGTACTGTAAGCTTGTAAAAAGAGGAATCCACAAGGTTATAATTTTAAAATGCTGGTACGAGTCATGTTCATCAAAAATAAAGGGGAAGTGATGTCAGGCAAGACTGGTCAGAAATGAACAGGAATTATAGGTAAAACATTATCTTTATAAAAACAAAGTTACGCCCCCTCACCCAGTTATCGGTCTTTCTAAACTATCCCTCATTTACATGTTTTCTTTTTTCTTTTCAAGGATTTCATATTTATTTTAAATTGCAGCAAGAAATGCAGAACAACAATCATTGTACAGTTTTAAGTTATTTGTTTCTTGATGCAGTTACCCTGCATGATCAAATTACACAAGTAGATTTTTGAAGTGTTGAATGTAAAGTTGCTGCCTTGACTTTGGTTCCTTGTTCCGTGTGTTGGTAAATCACATGTCATCATCATTAAATTCATGGTCACTTTAAACATGTAAGGAAAAAAAATGCACTACGAGCCCCTAATCTCCCTTCAACCTGCTGCCAAAACCGTTTTAATGAAGGTGGGCTCCTGTTCATTTCTGGGTCTGATATAATTTATTATTTATTTGCACATTATGATTTGAATTAGAAAGGGAGTAGCAAATCCTTCTGCACGTTTAGTTTTTATTTAACCTTTATTTAACTAGGAAGTCCCTTTTTGCTGTTGGATTTGTTTTCAATGTTTAAGAAAGCCACTCCATATTCCTGACCATCCATCTTACATAAATAAAGCTGAACATGCAAACACTGTTTAAAGAATATTTTATCTGAGAGAAAAACATAAATGCAAAATGACTTAAAAAATATATTATTAATAATCATATATCCTATAGGCTATAGGGGATGAATGGAAGCTATATATATATATATAAATTGTGATTCTGAACGATTTTTGAACATAATGAAATATATATTTCACACAATTCTTGTTGTCTCTTATCTGTCGGTGAATAGACACACGCACGCGCCCTTTTGTTGTTATGACTACGAGGTCGTAAATCCGCCATGTTTTCCTCTCTTGTGGCGGCGTTGCGACAGAGACGGAGAATTCGAACGACATGAATGTAGAAAATAATCATACGGCAGAAACAGAAAGGGAGCAAACGACGAACGGCAACGAGACGATCACCATTAAGACAACACTGGGAGATGAAGGTTAGTTATTTTTTTTAGGTGAAACTAGACTTAGCTATTTATCAGAGATTTTGTTTGGGCCTAGCCAACTTCCTCCATCATGAAGTGTCGCTAGCAGCTAGCTGCCATTAATAACAACATTAGCAAACTAGCGTTGGTTGTAGCTTTACTCCTGCCAGTCAGCAGTCTTTAGAATGGTTTAACGTTAGCTACATCAGCTAGGTGGTAGCTGCTTGCACAAATACATAATGAAGTTGTCTCATTCTGTAATGCGTATATCTCCGTGCTGCCAGATGAAGATGTGCACAAGTGCGGACGCTGTCAGTCCGAGTTTACCACGTTGGAGGCTTTCATCCAGCACAAGCTGCAACACAACTGCAAACGGGAGGCGAGCGGCCAGGAGGCCAACCAAGAGGTGTGGACTGTGATGTGTGGGTTTATAAGCAGGACACACTATACACAGCAGAGGTAGACCAAATGTTTATCTACGTTTTGCCAGGTTGCTGCAGCCAATGGAAGTTCTTCTTCAGAGGTGAAAACAGCTGAAGGTGCATCCTCAGATGAACCAGTGAAGGCCACTAATGGTGGGTCAACATTAAGAGGGCAATTTACGATTTATTATTCTTTCTATTATATAACTCGATAAATTATGAATAAAATGCCCATTATAATTTTCTGCAGGTGACTAATTCCAATTGCCTAATTTATCCAACTATCAGTCCAAAAACAAATATTTTCAGTTTACTCCAATATATGACAAAGTAAAGTATTAAATACACATATTACTTTGCTTGAAATAATACTGAAGCAGTAAACTCAAATAAAATGGGTGCAGAATGTTGTTGATGATGGACTAATACATTTATTCAGTTCAAGTTCTACTTTATTTATCCTTTAGAAAAGGAAATGTAGTGTGCCGCAGGATGTCTGAATAACACATACACAGAAAAGCACCACCAGATGCCAACAACATTTTAAACACAACACAGAACACACATTAACACATCAACAAATCAACACATCAGTGGAAACACTCCTTCCTCCAAAACCAATGATGGAATCCACTTATTGACTAGTCACCACCATTTCAACCTGTATTAGGTCTCAGATTTGCGGGAAGACTAATTTTTATTTTATCTGTTTATCAAATAGATGAAAGCAGTGGCATATTGGGTCGAGGTCGCAGGAAGAAAAACGTTTTGCTCAAAGTCACTGACCACTCGGATGGGACGGAAGGATCTTTATCTGACAATGCTGACAGTGACAAGCCTGTTTACAAAGTCAACCAACAAGGACGCTACATTTGCCAACTTTGTGACAAGACATTTAAAACAGTGAGTCATACATATCAATTGTCTGTGTGTCTTTCATGGGAAAATGTGGGTTTTATTTCCTAGTATCTGAGATGAGTAACATGAGATTTTGTAATAGTTACCAGGGTATTTATCACACTTTATTGCTTGGGTTGTCTCTCTAATACGTTATATTTTTCCCCAACAGACCAACATCTTGAGAACTCACTTGAAAACTCACAGTGACCAGAAGAACTTCTCATGTGACCTATGTGGGACCTCATTTCGCACAAAAGGCTCCCTGATTCGTCACAACCGTCGCCACACAGGTACCGCCAGTAAACACAGACTATTTTTGTCTTGAATGGAGGTCCTCTAATACATTTTGATAATAACGCAACTTTCTTCCTGTTTTCTTGCAGATGAGCGGCCGTATCGCTGTACCCTATGTGGCCAGTCCTTCAGAGAGTCGGGTGCCCTCACCAGACACCTTAAGGCCCTCACACCCTGCACAGAAAAGATTCGCTTTGTTCAGTACAAGGAGATCTTGGTCAGCAAAGATGGAGTACAAAAAGGTCAGATTTATACAGCAGGAGCTGTTATCTTGTTCCAGGTGTGTCTAGGGCTGGGTACCGCATTCAATACTTTTCAGGCACAGACCAAATTGCCTAAAAAAGTATTAAGTATCGAAAAACGCCTTGCCATTCAATACCCAATTTCATTACTTAAGGAGTGAATCTTATCAAGAGTCAGGGAGCCAATAAGCGCAAAGCAGGCTTCTACCAAGATCTAATAATGTTTGTGATTGGTTGTGTAACATTACATGTCGTAGAGGCAGGCAGGAGAAACTCTACGTTACACAGAGATGGGGCTCACGTAGTAGGAGCTGAAAAAGATAAATAAAAACATTTGTGCCACAATTTGTAATGTTGTAATTTCTTTTTGTTTTATGAAATTGGAATAAAAAAAAATATTGTTTAAGAACCAGTATGGCAGTCACGGTATTGGTACTGGTATCAAAAATCGAGGTGTGTCTGTGCTGAACAGGGTAGCTCGATGGTTTCACACAATCTTATCTATCAAAGCAAATGAGTTGTAGCGATCAATGAAATACTTGAGAATTTTAAAAGTTGACAATTCAGTAGATAAAGGAATAGATTTAGAATACCCAAGGAAGTAACAATCAATTGAGTCACTGACCGGTTTGTGTGAATTTTCCAGGAGTCGAAGTGGCTGGGCAGCAGCAGGAGGTAGTGGTTGTGGAGCAACAGCCAGAGGATCAGGAGATGGTAGAGGCTCAGACTGCTGTTGTCAGTGTGGTAGAGGCTGGTTCCCAAGAGGTCCTCCATCAGGTCCACTTCACAATGGAGGTGAATGGAACAACGCAGGAGCAACAGGTGAGTTAAGAAAGGGTGCGCATTTAGCTAAAAGTCCTGTATTTGCTGTAACTAATCATATATCACACAAAACACATACTCTTTAATTTCCTTAAAATGAGTTTTGGTACATGTTTGCAATGATAAAGAAAAAGTGTAGTTGTAGAGATTTGGAATGAGAGTGTTTTGCCTGTAACTCTAATCCAACCTTTGCTGTTGTTCTGTTGCTCTGTCTCTGGCCAGGTTGTAGTAGAGCAATCTCAGGCAGAAGCCCTGGCTGCTGCCGCAGCAGCAGGCAACAACCTCATCTGCCAGGCCATTATCAACTCTGGCATTGCATTGGGGACGGAAGAAGCCGTGGTTGAGGAGACCTCGCAGGCAACTGAGGATAAAAATAAAGTAGTTTCTGAGTGCCCTGATGTTGATGAGAGTATCACTGAGATCCAGGTTAAAGAAGAGTTTGTGGAGATGGAGGCAGAGGTAAGGAAAGAGGAATTTGGATTGACCAGTAGATTTACTGCATTTCATTGTGTCGTTAGATATATTGCAGTGCTTTGAAAACGGTCAACATTCGTTTCACAATTTAATTTTTCCTTTTCTGCAATGTTTTCACTTTGTCCTTTTGAATATTAGCTTACCATTACTCTTAAAGTACTGGTTCCCATCACAGACCCCAATAGAAAGAGATAACTAAAAATATTACTCAATATTAAAACCTTAATTTTTGCTCACAAAAACTTTGTAGGTTTTCTTAGTTGTAGATTGACAGCTACTCTTTGCAGTGTGTGTTTATGAGTGACTTAAAATTGTCATTCAATGTAAAACTAGAGGTACGTAAGCTGTGTGTTCACTTCAGTTAAGTCATAACCATGCCCTGTTTGTGAGATGCTCCTTAGCTGCAGAAATCAGATCATATTGTGCTTCTGCCAAAATTTCTACTCTTTGCTGCAAGTTAAATTCAGCATTCAGTTCTGGCAACATTTGAACCAGATCTCAGCAGAGCTTGTGCTGGTGTTGCAATGAATATTTGTACTCTTTTGCAGGAAGCAAGTGATGGTGATGATCAAACAACTTTAAAATTGCACATGTGTCCACACTGTAATCGCTCCTTCAAGGGGCTGAATTACCTCCGCTTTCATGTCAAGGGCCATATGGGTAAGTCCATAACTATTAATAATGACTCAGAGTATGACTTTGCTCTATTCTTATAATCAACTTTTGTGAACAATGTAAAATCAAAAGAAAGCAGTTGATGGTACACTGACTAATTTTTAGAAGAAAAAAAATTACCTTTCTTTCATGCAGGTTACAAGCCTTTTAAGTGCACACTTTGCCATAAGGAGTTTCTAACTGGTTACCTGCTGAAGAAACACATGGAAGTCCATGTCAGTGAGAGGAGGTACAAGTGTGGTGAGTGTGGCAAGCTGTACAAAACCATTGGGCATGTACGTGAGCACATGAGGGCCCACTCAGATGAAAGACCCTACCGCTGTGCCAGATGCAACAAGGGGTACAAGACCAAGGTGAGTTCATCTTTTATTTTATGACCAAGTTTTCACTCAGACACAATGAAAGGCAGTCCAGTTCCGTCTCTAACAGATCTCCTTGTCTTGCTCAGAATGCCTTGCAGGTGCATCAGCGGACCCATGGTGACGAGAAACCTTATGTGTGTGAGTTTTGCTTGAGAGGCTTCAGGGAGAAAGGCTCTCTGGTGCGACATATCCGCCATCACACCGGAGAGAAGCCTTTCAAGTGCCCAAAGTGCGGGCGAGGCTTTGCTGAGCACGGAACTCTGAATCGGCATATGCGTGCAAAAGGTCTGTCTGATTGACTGACAACAAAACTTAAAAAAATAAAGTTTTTGTAGCACTGACACAAACATAATAACATGTGATTTCCACCAGGAGGCTGCCAGAAGGACGATTCCAATGAGCAGCAGGATGCGATAACAGAGGAGCAGGCGTCGGTGGACAGCCTCACTACAGAAGCCATAATCTCAGAGGATCCTCATGCTGTCCTGGTAGAATTCTCCTCAGTGGTGGCAGACACACAGGAATACATCATCAAGGTGAGACACAGGGAAGCAGGGTTAAGAAAACATGTGGTTTTTCCCCTTGCATCATAGCTTCAAGGTGCATCATGTAAATTGTAAGTTGAATTTTTTGGCATCAAACTTTTTTTAAGCACCTCTGTCTGAATAAATGAGGTTGAGGTTTTTTTTAGTTTTTTATTTAAATTGGCAATCAACAGGATACATGCTATTACATCAGAGAGGAGTAACCATACACTGAATTGACAGGAATGGAAATGCCTAGCATTTGTTGTGTTCTACATTATTTTGTATATGAGTGACCTAGGAAACTACTAGAACTGTTGGGTCCTTGTAAATTCTGGAGTGTGGTCTAGACCTACTCTATCTGTAAAGTGTCTTGAGATAACTCTTGTTATAAATTGATACTATAAATAAAATTGAATTGAATTGACCGACAAAATACAAGTAACAAAACAATTTCCCTAACATTAGTTATTTTTATTCATGAGTTCTCACTAAAATAATATGATTTCATAATTTGTTTTATTGTCACAACAGAACAGAGAAACATCAAAACATATTAAAGTTCTGTTAAATAAAATTTATAAAAATACAAACTTAAGATATGAAACTTCGTCCTTTTGAACAAAAACACAATAACAAAAAATAATCAGTGTTGCCAACAGGGATGTTGTAGAGCGCCCTCTCCTGGTCAAACTGTGCAATTGCAACACTCATAACATAGTTGACCGTTGTTTTTAAATTTTTAAATATTCCTTCATCAGAATCCTTTATTTGCCATTCTAAATGCTGATACTGATAGATCAGGAAATGCCTAATATCTGCCCATTGATATATCTGTTGGGCTCTAGTCTTTAGCTTATTCATATCAGAGAAACTATTTTAAAGACACAGAAGAAGTGCCCTTTCTTTCTTTTTATTAAAGACGCATTAAACGTGTGGGCACGCCAAAGCTGGAAAGGCCTGAACAAGACTATGCTACTTTAAACCTCTTGGATTAACACAGCTGTAGAACTGTAGAGCAGCAACTGAATTTGCAAACGTTTAGTCTGTTTATTTTTTTTAGTGCAAACTAGAAGGACTTAACTAACGGTAATTTATGTAGATAACTTGCATAACAAGTTTCACCACAGCAAGGTAAACTTTTACCTAAACTGCATGCATAAACAATGTTCTTAAAGTAGAATTGTTTGTGCTAATAATTTATTGTTAGATTCATATGACTTTAGACCACATAAGAAATTACTTATATTCCCCTTTTATTCATTTTTTATTCCAGTTATTGTTGAGAAGTTAATTGAATGCACTTTTTTAATGATTGGTGTAACGGGCTGCTAGCTTTTGTCATTAATTGCATTTGCTCTGCTTCTGTCATATCCCCTAGACTCAAACAGAGGAGGAGGTGCAGGAGGAAGAGGTTACACTTATTCATGACAGCCAAAATGAGGTCAGCGCGCACACACACACACACACACACACACACACACACACACACACACACACACGAACATCTGCATGATTTATAGCAGTTACAGAGTGTGGATCTGGTAAGAGCTGTTAAATGTTTTTCCATTATCTTACAACTCTTCTCCAACTTTTTTTAATATCAAATCACCCTGCTAGATGGGAAACCACATCATGAAAGTGGTGCAGCGAATCGTCAGCCAGTCACATGCCGCCGGCGGCACTGGCAGCCACCAGATCATTGTGCGCAATATGGCGCTGAACGAGGAGGGCGCATCCATCTCTGACTGCGGTGACACCATCACCATCGCTACACCCGAGAGCCTGACGGAGCAGGTGGCCATGACGCTGGCCTCCGCCATCAGTGACGGCACGCTACTGGCCACGGCGAGCACCGTGGAGACGGCAGACGGAACAGTTACTATGGTTACCACAGAGGAAGCTGTGGAGGAGGGAATACAGATGGTGCAGCAGCAAGAGGAATATGTCATCACCTCCCCAGAGGAGGTGGAGATTCAGACTGTCATTGTATGATCAAAGAGAATACTAACTGAAGACTGATACATTTGGCTGGACTGTACCTTTATAGTTTATATGAGCCTCATGTGTGAGATTTGATTACAAAACAGGCCAAAGTATTTATAAAGTTCATAATTACAGAAATAGAACAACCTTCAAAGAAAAGTCTGTGTGAAACATCAAGAATGAGTGTGGACTGGTTCTATCGTGTATTTAATTTCAAATGAATTGGTTTACTAAAATTAAGCATTTCATTCAGTAGGTTAGCTGCTTTTTATCTTTCAGGTGCATACAATTTTTAAAATAATTACCAAAATAATTTAGCAAGGTTTTCATTTTGAAGGCCTGAACAGATGGGTTTTTCTTTTTAGGTGGTACACATGGAACATGTCTTTGCCTTCATCTGTTGTAGCCTTGTCTCCTTTTTTTTTTTTTTTTTTTTTTTTTTTTTTTTTTTTTTTTTTTTTTTTTTTTTTTTTTTTTTTTTTACTGCAGTCAAATAGTGAAATTCCTTCTTACTTTTGCTACCTGAAATGCCATCATTCCATCGCAGTTTTTACTTCCGATGTCTAGGTCGACTACAGTACAAGTTTTGAAACTCTTCATCTCCAAATTGAAATCTGTTGGCCTTTTTAAAGGTGGAATCTGTGATTTTGGAGAAAGATTGTTGATATTTTAACTCTCAAACAAATACACCCCCCTCCCATCATTGCTACTTTTTTACCGTCCCTCTCGCTTTCACTGCCTTTCTCTTTCTACATCCATACCTTTTCCCCTATCCTGGCTACAAGCACAAACACGGCTGTTGCTGTTTTGCTGGAATAATATTTTGTTGGTCCATCTTTGTTTGTTACCCCTTTTACAGAGCCAGGGGTACACACACGGTCACTAAGGAGATATTTGCTGAATTTGACCAAAAGTGAAGTGTGATAGAATCACAGACTCCCACCTTTTTAAAGAGCCTGCTTGTTTAAAACCAATCAAGAAGAGTAAAAACTTTCCGTGGTACAGTGTTTAATCATAATGGATCTTTAAGTATGACAGATACGCTTGGCACATTAAATGTGGTCATTAACTTTAGTAGAGCTCGCATCAAATAAATGCTATTTTCTTTTCGTTGGCTTCCTTTGCTGATATTCTGTTTCTCTGATTGAGAAGTTTAAGTGTGTTATTGTTTAGTCTACTGATTAGATTTCTGTGATCATATTTACTTATTTTTTTTGCAAACATTTTTGATTCTTGATTTTGTTAGTGAGAGTAACAATTGCATATAACTTAACATTTGCTTTTGTCGTAACTCTAAATAATAGATTTTAGACTGAAGATTTGGGATATTTTTAATGGGAAAAATTCAGTGGTTCTCTCACTATTACAGAACAGTTTACTGTGGCTTGTTGATTTCTGGTTTTCAATTCATAGTAGTTGTACTTCCCTAAAGACCCCCCCCCCCAACCTTAGTAAAGAAAACACATTAAGTGCCTGTGTTGCTATAGTAAAATCATGCCATTATTTTTTTTCATCATCTTTTGTAGCATTCTTATTCCATTTTTTTTCTATTTGTTTTTAGAAGTTTGTGGATGTGGAGTGAATGTCATCTTCCATCTAGTCATGGGAGTACCACCTGCTTTAAAACCACACACACCTGCCAGGTAAATTACAGGATCATCTGGTACACATGTACACACACAACCAAGCTTGTACTGCCTGATGTCATGCGGTCACATTTGTGTTAGTATTTGCAATCCTATGCTTAATTCACCATAGTTAATTGGCTTAGCTGAAATTTTGTAGGCAACCTTGAGCAAATCTGCAGGCTACATCTCTTGTCTCTACATCCAGTACTGAGGTTAACGCAGCCGCTATAATCAGAGAAGTGTCCCTGGCTGGTGTACCACACACTGGTTTCTGGGTCACTTCTCAGCCCTCTGAGAGGGCCCTATCAGAAAGAGAGAGAGGAGAGAGAGAGGTATTTATAGAAAAATGGGGCTTTGCAGTACCTTTTCTTGCAAAGAACCATTTCAGGACCAAGTTAGTGTGTCCCAGTTTTCTGATCACCAGTCAGCCATAGGGTTTGGACTGAGGCTGAGACTGGACCACCTCACCCAGGATGAAGAGCCTGACTTTCAGACACTATACCCTCTTCACCGACCTCCCTTTCCTTAGCTGCAGACTGCTGGTTCTCTGATTGAGAACAGAGGGACACATTGGCCTAGATAACCTACAGATGTGACCTTTTAGGTGGACTTGTTTAGCCTTGCTGGGTGGAGGCTTTTGGCGCCAGTGAGTTCAGGTAAGGAGCAGCACAAAGGTGTCAGAGGGCACTCTTTGGCTGCATCAACCTCCAGGCCGGGGGCAAAGAGAGGCTGGCCGGAACGTGCCCTGCCGCAAGCCGGGCGAGGATGAGGCGTTTCCTGAGCAGAAAGGGCCGCTTCTCCCTGCGCCAGAGCAAGTCTGGGACCCGGAGTGCCTCTAAAGATTTCTGTAAGTCTCTTCTCTGAATGGTAGTTTTTACATTATGTTTTTGAACTGCTTCATCTGCAGGAGGTAAGATAAAGAAGAGAGCTAAAAGGAACAAAGGCTGACATTGTGTAACTGGGTCGCAGGCTAGAAAGAATAGGACTGACAGAAGTCTAAGTGCTGCTTGTGTTCTGGTGGAGAGACAATATTACAAGCTCAGTGTCAGTGATTTCCCAATCTATTTTAGATCAATAATCAGTGGCAGTTTGTTTCCTCTCAGGAAGCTCTTTGAGTCTGGCTTTGTTATATGTTTTATTCACTCAGCCACATCTCACCCTGAATATGTAGCCCGGTGCTGCAGTGAGATCTGATTTGTCTTTGTCTTGCATTTAAGCAGATCTGGCATTTCTACATCTCTTTGCTAAGTTTTGAACAGACTTATTTTCTCACTTCTCATGCACTTGTTACTTTTCTTACATCCCGTCTCAAATTTGGTCTTTCTCCGACTCACTTTTCCTCTGTCTCCATCTTTCTTTCTATCTCTTTCATCATACAAAAAGAAAAACAGAGCAGTTTGGTGCTGACTCTTTGATGAATGACTGCATGCCATTGTTTATATATCTGCAGTTTTATAATGTGTCTTACATGAGTGTGCTGTTCTATTTTCAATTGTTAAATTGTCTCTTCTAATTTTTTACCTTGGAGTTACCATTTTGTCACATGATAAGACTTTCCTTGATTTCTTTGATGTGAGTGCCAGTGCTGCCTTGACTTGAGCCAGACAAATTACTCATTCACACATATTTACACAGAAATCTAACATGAATACAAACAATACGTTTAATGAAGTTTTTAATTCTGCTATATTTCCTCTAAGCAGCTTTTTGATATAAATGTGAAAAGTAACTGTTGTGGCAAGTGTTGTGGATTTTCATTTTAATGATAAGAATATGAAGCGGTTTTGGGGTGTTCATATACTGACCAATCCCTATAATGGCCTATATACATCTTTGACGTATCTAGATGGCTGTAGATAAAGTCAAGTGAGCCTACTGGGACACTTTCTGCTGCAGTAGAAGGAGGCCAGTGACTAGGGGAAGGCCAGCAGTTCATGCGGGCTACATACCATCAGTCAGAAATAACCTCCTTCACTCTATTCTTTTCTTCTTCATTTAACTAAGAGAAAAACAAATCTACCAATCTAACAAGATGTTTAAGTGACTTCTGCCTCTTTATGTTTATGGGTTTATTACGTAGACCCGTGTACCTGCTGCTACAGCTAGGCAGCTCCATCTCTGAGATGCCCTATTTAAACCAGTGGACTCCATTTTACAGCTCACAACCTGTGTGTCTGTATGAGCAGCTTGCTCCAGATTAGAAATGTTCCTACATGCTAATATGACAGACATATCAACAAGCAGTAAAACATTTTACCTCCCAATTAAAAACCCATTAAAGTCTAATCCAACGGAATAACTCAGTTTTCCTTTGACACTAAGCTCCTGCCTTGTTTATTTTACTTAAGTCTTTTACAAGTTTCATGTTCTGTCCATCCTGCAGACCTCGGCCTCCCAGCCACCAATCAGAACTGGCCTGAGGCATTTGGCTTCCGACTAGGTGGCACTGGGCCCAGCTACATTCTGTCTGTGGTGGAGGGCAGTAGTGCCTACCTGGCTGGCCTGCAGCCCGGGGACCAGGTGGTGGACATTGAGGGCCAGGATGTGACCAACCTCAGCACACCGGCACTGATTGCTCTGGCTCAGACCCTCAAGACGGTACCACCCAGCATCGGAGTGGTGTCACGGATTGAACAGGTCAGACACCCAGTAATCCACATTTTGTGTGTGTGTATATATTTTATTGATGAAAAAACACAAAAAAACATTCAGGTGAAAACAGCAACAAGGTGGCAAACATGCTCTTCCCTTCCTCAGATTGACATCACACCCGGCCCAGATGGCCGTTTCGGGTTCACCATCGTTGGAGACTGCCCTCTGATGGTGGAGGACTGCATGCCTAACGGTCCTGCTGGACGCAATGGCCTCAAGGCTGGGGACTATGTCATGGAGGTCAATGGCATCCCAGTGAAGCATCATGAAACGGCAGCGGCCATGATCAAAGCAGCTCAGGGTCGGCCTCTGCGTCTGGGCGTGCTCAGTATGGCCCGGCGGCCCAAGCGACTGAGCAGCAGCATGAGGGTGTTGTCTCAGAGCGGGGACAGCATCAGGGAGAGTCGCGCCCACAAGGCCATGGAGTTTAATAAGAAAGTGGGTGTGAAGTAGATGTTAATGTGTTTGCTGCATTTTTTACATCAATAGACCTTTTTCACAGCTGACATGTTGACATGTCATAGTAGGAAAAGTACAGGTGTATTCAAAACCATTAATGATGGCTGCATTTCACTTAGAAGAGGCCCTGGTATTGTGCATGCTGACTCACTGACATAGGTTACTGGGACACCTGATGGAATTTAGCCATAATTAAAGGAGAATTCAGGCCAATTTTTATGTTAATCTTAATCACTATAGATGCGTGTACTTTTGATTGAAAGTACCCCAACCTAAATTGGTCAAGGCAACCCTGAGTAGCTGCAGCTACGTCTACAAGCTTCCACTGAGCTAAAACGACAGTTATCGGGGCAAGTTTTAGAGTGCCTTAACAGACAAAAAATGCAATTAATATGTCTGTACAACATAAACAGGGCCCTTACGTCACACTAAGATGCGTTTTCAACTCAGACATTGTTTTAATTTACCTACCCTGTATCAATCTTGCTTGCCTGGTTAGCTGCTAGCTGTTAGCTGCTAGCTTCTGTCCGTGATGTGTGTTCAGCCAGGCTGAATTTAAATTTCAACTGTGCTTTTCCTACTATGACAAGTCAAAATATCTGCTCTGAAAAAGATCCATTCATGTCTGTGCATTTATTTACCCATCAGGTGGAGGAAGTGCTAGGAGAGGAGCTAGATGTGAAGGAACATCTGTTCGAGGTGCTCAAGCAGTACGCTACTGAGAGGGATGTGGAGACTCTGGCTGAGGCACTGCCCGACATCTTGATCACAGAGGAACATCAACAGCTGATTGACAGCGTCAGGTAGCCGGACAGTTGCTCAGACAGACGTTATTTATAGTGAAACATGGCTGTGTGTCTTGTTTTGAGTCTGTGTGACCAACTAGTCTTTTAGTCCTTCTTGTGCAGTGATCTAAGGAGTCAGCTGCAAGAGAATTCTTAAAACTGTTTATATCCCCTCGTCCTACACACTTAAACAGCAAATAAAACTCAGATTCACTCTGCGACAAAGTTCTTCTGCAATGGTGACTTAACATCTTTTTTTCAGTTATCTGTCACTGCCAATGATGTAACCAGGACAATACATGCATATTTTAGCCTGCAGTGCTGTTTCAAGTCTAAATATTCAAAAAGTATATGTGATTGTGAATATAGGGTTACATTTTAGCTACATATTTTGGAAGGTAAACCAGGTGTTTATTTTTAGGGGTAGTTACTGTGTAATGACCAAACAACCAAAACTCTTCTTCCATTTCTTTGTTTTGTTTGGGTTGTACATTGTTAGGAAGTGTTTAAAACCGCTGTAAATGCTTGGATTTGAATAACACCTTAACTGCAATACATTACCAAAACATAGGAGCACAGTTCATTAACAGCCAAGCAGGACATTCCAACTAATCCAAACTGTGCATCTCAATAAATAATTAACCTTTCTAGAAATGCAGAAAACATCAAAAAATGTAAAACTAAATCAATCGCCCATCGATAATTTATTCTATTTAGCGGAGTGGGGAAATTAATATTCAACAAGGCTAAATGAAATTTCTATGCAGATAATGCCCTGGCTGTGGTGTACATTTCAAATTGTTTTGTCATTATCATTGTTTTTAAGAACGCTTGCAAATGCTAGAGGGAGAGTTGCAGTCCATTGTGTCATAGAGAGTTGAGCTATCAGATTTACTGCACAGCACAGCCTTTACTCAACGATAAGGGCACAGCGAGGAAGCAAAACCTCCTTAATTATCTCATGAAATCAATAGTTTTGAAACTCTCTCTCTTAGCATTTTTTTGTTAAGTGTAGGACAGGTGTACATCAAGAGCACATATTTATAGCTAACCTGGTGTCAGCACTGAATGCTGCCCTTGGGTGCTGCTTAAAATGTTCTGTTTCTCCCCTGTCAGGTACAGTACACAAGAGCATGGTTAACAATTTACCGCAGCATATTGCATTTCCCTTCTCCTCAGCATAGATCAGAAAATCAAAACCCAAATCACAATAGCTCTCTTTTTTTGTCTCCCCCTCCCCTCACTTTCTCTCACTTTGACTTTGTCTCTGCGGGTCTCTTTCTTTCCCATTCCTCCCTGTCAGCTGTGATGCACTCTTTGATACGCGCACAGATTTTTTTTGTGCATCACATCACTGGATACTCTTTATTCCCTCCTCTGCATACGGCTCTTAGCCGTTACAGCCAGTTTGCTGCTGCTGGTTGAGACATGCACACATACGAAAACAGAAAAACATGCAGGTGCTTGGACGGCGTGCACACAGCCCTGTTTCTCACACACACATGCCTGCAGTCCTTGCTTTTGAAGTTTTATGTGGGAAGAAATTATGAATTGCTGTCTCAGGTGAGTACTGAAAAACAATTTGGCATTGTACATTTGGAAGCATGCCATCAAGTTTATTTAAGATTGGTCATGAAGTAAGCTGCAGTGCATTTAAAGCATTCTATATTAGCTATCTAGTAACAATCCATTAGTGTTCAAGTTTTCCAGCGACAGTTTTTTGGGAGTAATTCGTTCTCTTTCCAGCTTGGAAACAAAGCTGTTGTACAGTCATCTCAGTTTCCTCCGACACAGCTGTCTGCATCGCAGCTTTGATAGCACATTTCCTTCCTTAGAAAGCTGCCTGTGAAAATGCTTTGTAATGTTTGTTTTGCACAGGAGTTCCATTAATTATGCATTAACTTTATCCATAGAGGACTGAGGAATGGTTTAGCTGTACTGTAACTCTCCCAAGAAGAGCCAAAATATCTCTTTAGATGAATCTTCTTCAGATAGCTGTAGTTACCCATAGTGGTCCATCCGGTTGTGTTTAGTTCAGGTGCGCTTTAACCTTGACAGGCTTTGATATGCAGAGTTATTCCTCTTCTGTTCCTCTGCCTGCTTTGTGTTTTTTTTTATGCCAATTAGGCTCTGGAAAGGGCTAAAAAATATTTATATTCCAGGTTTAGAACAGCTCTTGATGTTTACAGCAGAATCTGGTGAACAAGTTTCTGTAGTTGGAGCCTGAGGAAGTTTTCTCAGGGTGGTGTTGGTATTAACGGCTGCTGTTGTGTAATGTAATGTGGAAGTTCTCTGTTTATGTGTTTCTGATTATATTTTTAATAGGTATGTTGAAAGGCAGCTTTTTTTTGTTTTTGCCATGCAAGCGGCATGGCTGTAGGGATGGCAAAGTCAGTTGGTCCACCACTTTGGGCTAGACTGAAATATCTCAACATCTATTGGATAGATTGCCATGAAACCTTTTTACAATTAAGGGTTTTCAGTATTAACACGTTCATTTTTTTAAAATTGCATGCCACCATTTATATATTTATTTTAGACTTCACTCAGCTTTGCTCAGTTTTACTCTGTGCTGCACTTGTACTTATCATCAAGGCCTGTGGGGTGGCTTTGGCTCAGTAGTAGAGCGGTCACCTGCCAGTCGGAAGGTTGGTGGGTCGATCCCTGGCCCTGCAGTTCAGTGTCCTTGGGCAAGACACTAAACCCCGAGTTGCGCCAGTGTAAATGTGTGTGAGTGTTTATCTGATGTGGCAGCCTTGGCCACAGTGTATGAATGTGTGTGAATGGTGAATGGTTCCTGTAAAAGCACTTTGAATAGTTGTTGAGAATAGAAAAGCGGTATATAAGAACAGTCCATTTACATCAAGATGCCTTCCATACCTTGTAACACACACATCCTACTGCTGCATGATGGAGAAACACAGCAGAATGGCACTTTTATTTTCCAAAACTCCCGGACAGCTCAGTAGACGAGTCGATATCCATATGCACATTGTGTAAAGCCAAATTTTAATTTCACAGACGCACGTCAAGCTTGAGCTACCACCTACAAGCTAAGCATAGTGTGACTCAGGTTGATGCTTGCCAAACTATTTAGGAGAGTGTCAACCTGTGGATTGTTTGTATGAGCAAGTGTTATTGTTACATCTCAGTTAATTGCTGTGGTGAAGGGATAGGGCTTTTTAGGTTTTTAGTTACTTTAGTTACTTTAGTTACTTAAGGTACTTGGAGGAATTGTGCAATAATGACATTTTTCATTTGCTTACACTAAATAAATAAATAATAAACAAATACAAATCTTAAAGTCAAGTTCATAAAATAACTTTCTTTGTATTCATTTCATTCCCAATCAAGATACACTGGTAGGAAATTACTTTCCATTGTTAATATGTACTTAAAAACAATTCAGAAAAAAAATTCAGAAATAATAGAATTTTAACCATGTGATCAAACATGCGATTAACTGTGATTAACTATAGAAATTCAACAATTAATCGCAATTAAGAAATAATTAATCGTTTGACAGCCCTAATTGTAATGGCTGCTTTGGTGAACCCCTTAACTTTTCCCATAATTAACGCAACCATTAAGTAAATTATTTTTATTTTCATTTGTTCAGTGCTTTGGATAATGAAGTATACCTTCAAAATCAATGACCATCTGACCAGCTTGAGCTGTACTTTGTGTTTAGTGCTAATTAGCAAATAGTAGCATGCTAACACACTAAAAGATACAGAGTGAGAGCTAATGTGTTGTTTTTATTTGTCAATTGTTGATTTTGAATCACTGGTTGTCGATGACTAAGATATAAAGACACATGAGCTGTGTGCCAATGTTGTCGTTTGAGGTGTGGAGCATCTGTGTGTCTGCCACTGACGCTGAATGTCTCTTTTATTCGCCCACTGTCTCCTCCCCCTGTTTCTATCTTCCAATCTGTCAGTCTCCCCCTACCTTGATCACTGTCACTTCACACACACACACACACACACACACAAAAACTCTCCACTTACCCTACCTCGGTCCAATAATCCGAGGGCACCTATCAGAGGATGAAAGGTGTACTTAACAGCCAACGGAAGTTATTTCTTCTGTATTGCCTTGTAAAACTTGACCAGCTGGGTCACGCTCTGTTCAGTCTGCCTCAGTCCCCTCACCGATTTGCCTCGCCCTCCCACAGGATGTGTTCTATTTTTGAACAGCCTACTTCTTTTAATATATTCTCTTTTAGGTTTCTGACACATTTGCCAGTCTTGATTCTTAAATGGCTCTGAAACCCAAGGGTTAGCGAATGCTTGAACACTTGAAAGTTATGTAAAAGATTATGTATCTGGAGGGTTGTAAGAGTCAATCTTGGAACATCTTTTTGCTCTTTTGTTCATGCGGTTCTCTAGTATTATGGTAATTGATTGTAATTATAGTGAACTGAATGCCTGATACCCTATCTGTATATAGACTTCAAACATATGAATTATTAGACTGATGCATTCTCAGCCGAGGATTCAGTGCAGTCTTTTCTTTCCATTATTTTTTGATTACAATACTGTTTTTGTATTTTACAAATGGTTTATGAATAAGTCAAGTTTTTTAGGAACATTTGGATAGATGTTGTCTTGGATGTCACACAGACATGGCTGTCAAAGTTTCTGTGCATTCTCTAATGTGAACAATATTGGTTCTTAGAGACACACAGACACACAGCCACACAGACACACACACACACACACA
>NC_045747.1:7711772-7751587 GCF_008692095.1 Etheostoma spectabile
CACACACACACACACACACACACACACATTATGCTGACCTGACTATGAAATTCCACTGAGGCCCTCCTCTCCTCTCCACTTCTCTCCTCTCTCCCTCCTCACGCACTCCTCTGTTCATCTCATTCTTTTCTTCCTCATCCACTGAGGAAAGAGAATATTTGTCACTCACTATCTCTTACTGCAAGATGGTGGACGACTCAGTGACAGAGATTATCTTTTAACTATGATTGAGAAGACTACCGTGCCGTGACCTGGCTTGACCCTGTCTTCTTTGGACAAGGAACGGGACAAAAGATGGGGACAAAGAAAGAGTGTGGCCCCAAACATGAAGTTGGAGAACAGCTGATGATGCTACTTGAGGATGTTTTGGAGGTGTGGAGGGATGAGAACCACAGCCATCCTCCCTCTCTCTCATTATCTCTCTTTTTTCTTCTGGCTGATTTCCAAGCCTGCAGCAAGTGCTTTTGAGAACCAGGGCACCTTCCTTTTTCTCATCTTTCTCTTCTTTCTCCTTTGTCCGGGAGAGTTTGTTCAAACTAGATGGGGACTCATCAAGTTAGAGGAGAGGCATTAGCATTGCTTAACTGAGCTCAGGCACTTCCTCAAAGCCCAGAAGAGCCATGGGAAGGGATAGGAGCCTTTCCAGACACGTTCGGTATGGAACTTTTCCTTTGATCTCAGCGGTGTTCACTGTGCTTTGTGTTGTTTGTGCTGACTTGTATCTAAAGTTGCTGAAGTATTGTTGTACAACTAATTATATTGTTATCAAGTTTGTATTGATTATTTAAAACTTTCATTCAGCATGTAAAAATTTGGAACTCTGTACTGTCCCTGAAACTGACTCCAGCATGTGAAACATGATTAGAACACTGCAAGATTCTAGCAAAACTTTGACATCTCCAAATAATTAATTATATTTTTTATTCTTGCTTTCTGTGGCTTTGTAATTGAACTCTGTCTCTACAGATATGCTTTGTGTTTGCAAATTCATAACTGTTCCAGCTGTCAAATTAGCTGATCAGAAGTGGGTCTGATAATAATGGTTCTTGCAATGGGTTTTTTCCAGCTGATTGCAATTGTCATTCATTCCTCTGTGTGCTCTGTCCTTAATCCACCTCCTTCTTCAGGCCTAATTAAAGACTCCTCTCGCCCTCCTTAAAATTTAGGGCATCCTAAGGCCTACATCCAACTTCAACGGAGTAGAGCTGTGAAGTTCCTGCTCACTTGTTTTGCCGGGTTTACAAGATTTCACAAGTGAAATATTCTTTGACTGAGATTGTATCATGACAGAGAGGTGTTAGAAATGATAACGTTATTGGAAATCAACAAAGCCCTGTCACTGTCAGAAATACACTTTCTCTCTAGTTTTCCCTGTCCTCTGTTTGTCCGGCTAACCATGGTGATGTATGAGTGTAGTTTGGGAAAGTTCTGTGGCCTATATTGCTTGTAATCACATGCCTGCTTTATTCCAAATAGTTACATGACCATGGCCTAGAAAGAGCTCTAGTTCTCCACCTTCTGTCTTTCATTGTCTCTGACTCTACCATATGTTAACTGATTGTGTTGTCATATCTATCCCTGCAATATTTTATGCCATACTTCATATTGATTCATCACTTTAGACTCTTTCAACAACTTCTATCTCTTTCTTTCTTCATCACTCACTTTGCCTTTTCTATGAGCTACCTTTATTGACTGTAGTACTAATTAATGTTGTGTTATTGCTCTAACTCGAGTTGTTATAGTTCTACTTTTGCTATGCAAAACTGAGCCTGGAGATAGAGCTTCAGAGCAGCCTGCTGTCAAGTATGAGCACATTTCAACCCTCCAGGGAAGTGTTCTTTGCTGAAGAATCTTTTGCTGCATGAACACACCCAATTTTTTTATCACTGTCACCTACACCAACTATTTTCCTTGGCTTTTATTTATATGGATGACTTCATAGTAACCAGATGAAGTTGTATATATGTAAGTGATTTCTTTCAAGACGAGTCTTAATGTTTTTTTTTTTTTGCCCTAACATCACATCCACTTGTTTATGTCCACAGTACACTGAGCGTGTACTGATAGGACTAATACATAATTGTTTATCATCATCATCATCAGCATCATCCAGATTGTGTTTATTTAAAAGAGGCTGAATAACAGATTATTTTAATTATTTGACAGTGAATCAGCAGTTATCTCAAGACTTCCATTACATGATGACGTTGTGTGTATGACTCCACATACCATCAGAGTAGGATAAACACAACGATACTGTTGCTGCAGTGCTATTTCACTTGCAATATACAGCCGTAAATTAGATGCAACTGTGTCGTGCTATAATTGGTCACAAGACTCTGACAAATGGATAACTACATTCAGAAATCTAAATCAGTTGAAGGTCATTGTGAACATTGGTGAGTCTGATATTTCTCTAGGTAAGAAATCTCCAAAGTGGAAATATGTGTTAGCTTCCATCAACTTTGGATTGTAAGATAATGGAGGTAGCTCACTTTATGCGTCACTCTTAATTTAAACCCACTACCTGCTGTACATTTTTATGGAACTACCAAATCATGTAATCCTTGCCTCCTAACAATGTTTCTCAAATGTACCTGCAAAGGACTGTAACAGCTTTGAAAACCGAACCGCACTGCTGAGCTCTATTTTCAACAGTAGTGTTTGAGTTGTGCTGTGTATCTGCATGTACATTGGAACTGGTGCGCTGAAAAACCAAAGCACTTTTTTCTCCTTTGCACAGTGGAAGTACCCAGGAGATTCATGAAGGCTGAGAGATAGAGAGAGGCTTGTGTTGAGAATGGAGGCAGCATCATTTTGTAGGCGGGATGGGTGGGGGTGGGGGTATGCAAAATAGAGAAGGGACAAATGTGTGTGTACATGGGTGTGAGATTGAGGTTGCTTGTGTATGTGTATCACATAAAAGAGAAAGAAAGGAAGAAGGCGTCCTATATTTAAAGGAAAATCGGAGCCTCAAACACTTTGTATAACACAGTTATTGGCAATGATTCTTCCATTTCTGGGTCATTGTTTTGTTATATCTCTTGTTCTTGCAGATAATTGGCCAAATTGTAAGCTCATGCAGCAGACAACACCTCTAGCATAATTGGGTGTAAGGGGAGTAGTCATTTAAAGAAAAGAAAGCATCAGTGGTAAATGTCAGGTTTTTGAAAACAAGACAAATGTGTGCGGATGTTGAACAATCCTACACTGAGAAATCTGTCACAGAAGAGACAGCGATACCAGTTTTTACACCAAGCTTTAGAGCTTAAATACAAGTCTTCTTTGACAAGTTTGATGTCAACGACACTGCTTGTCCCCATTCCAATCTTCATTTTATTGACTGAACACTTTATTTTCATCTTCATAAGAGGTACATAAAACAGACGGGAGTAGAGTGGGGGCATCAGCTTACATAATCACCCCTGGAACAAACTAAATCTCACAAACTAATATCTAAGATATCTTATGGTGGGTTTTTTGCTTTAAGAGGATAAAGACATTGGGAGTTTATTATGGGAGGAGAAAATAACACTGGTAGAGGGAGAGGAGTACTTTCTCCCAGAGGTGGCTTTGGCTCTGAGCTTCCTCCTTTTCACATATTAGCAGGTAGCTCTCACTGATACTGAGCACTCTTACCTGCAGCTGCTAATGTGCAAGAACCACACAAACAAAGCTCATCTTTTATCTCTTTTATTCTCTCACATACATGCATACTCTCACAAAAACACACCCACAATCTAATGTTGGACCAATCCCTTCTACCTGCCTCTGCCCTCCCATGAGACCATATTATCAATTAAGTGGATCCTGCAGCTGGAACAATAGTCAGTTCAAGGATCCCTCCAGATTTTGGATAATTTGGACGATGGATGCTTTCAGAGATCAGGATAAAGAATTTTTGAGTTTTTGGGCTGAAATGCTGCTTTGATTTTGTTGGTATAAAGCTTTTCAGTAAGTCCTTTTCCTGAGTTTTTGTCTGATTTCACAATGTTCGCCAGGATCTTCATTCCCAAGAAGCACAGGGAGCGTTTTGACGAGGTGGTTTCCCAGAGTCTGTTGAGCCGGCTCAAAGGACGGAGCTTCAGTGACCCAAGCCGCAATCATCTTCGCCGCAGTCGGAGTGAGGATCACCCCGAACGCCTCCTGGTCTCCACCCGTGCCAGTTCAGTGCCACGCACCCACGCAGAGGAAGGCATGGCCCCCCCCACCCGCGGCATGCGCAAGACCACCTCACTCATAGCTGGGCACTCCAGTGGAACCACCACCAACTGTAGGTCTGTATTAAGTGTCATGTTGCAGATTTTTATTTGACAGTATTTTCATGGCTTATCCTGTCTTTATTTAGTTCCGGTGTGGTTTGGCTTTTTATCAGCAGGAGTCCCATCATCTCTCTATATCCCAACCGGCTAAACAGTGTATGTCATTTTTAGCTATCAAAGAAAACCCATTTCCTAAAATAACATCACTTCTCCCCTTACGTCTGATCACATTTATAACCAACAGCAGCTGTGACTGGTCTTCTTGTGTTAACATGGCATTTATGTGAATTAAGATGAGTAGGAGTAGAGTGAAAAATAGACTATTCAGTGGTTTAAACATAAACCTATTTAGAAAGTCATGTCTGCTTTATTGCTTTCTTCATCTGCTGTGATGTTGTTTCCTGTCTTGTTTTTATGAATTGATGATAGGTTGTTCTGGCTAGATATATATAAAGACAAAAAAAAAACGGATCACATTTTTTTGGATTAATACAAGTAAACAACGTGATTACAAACATCCTATCACTCTCTCTTGAGTTGTAGGAATAAAGTGCCCCAAGAAACTGCTTATCCCCTCTATGTTTTTGCCTTATGAGGATTTTATCAGCTCCCCTGGGATACACTGTCCATATTTAAGTGGGGTTGTTCATGCAGGATGGGAATTTAAAATAGTCTGTTGAATATGGAAATCTGCTGGAGGTCCACAGTTGGATACAAACTGCATTAACTGTCTCATTGCAGATCCCATGCATTATTTCATATAAATGTTACCTTTATCATATATTAACTACACATATCTTGCAATAACTTGAGGAAGAGCTGAGGATTTTTGCATACCTGCTTTTCTTTTATTTCCTATGGCCCTTGTTTATTACTCAGTCCTGCCTTTAACTAAAGCTCAAATTTGTCTCCTTAGGACAGTGAGAGTGTGTAAGGGTAACACGAGTTTTGGCTTCACTCTCAGAGGCCATGCTCCGGTGTGGATTGACTCTGTCATCCCTGGTAGGTAAACATGTGTGTGTAGTTCATTATAATTAATGTTTGTATGTGTAAATGGCTTGTAAATCACATGAGTACTTTTCATTATCACGCTGTAATAAAACTGTTATCACATTTAACAGACTGTTATAGCTTAACAAAGGTTCCAATTCTACCACTGTACTGTTTTTGTAATGAGAATAAATCAAATCAGACATCTCTTACTCAGTTTCTGTTCCACAGGAAGCCCAGCAGACAAGGCAGGTCTAAAACCAGGAGACCGCATCCTGTTTCTCAATGGACTGGACATGAGGTTGAGCTCTCGCCTGCATTCACTCTAGAATTCTTTTGCTAATTTGTGCCAAAGTTCCACATAAAATCATGCAGTTTCTTAATCTAATTCAATAGAAAATGACTGTATTTACAGGAAAACATAAATATGGTAATAAGGTTTAAATTAGACAAACAATGATAAAGACGCTCCCCAGAGAATATAAAACTACATGTTCTCTACAGAATACAGACCACTTTCCTTTTGTTGTTTATTTATTCACACATCAGTAAAGTGAGTAGACTAATTTAAATTGTGGGATTTTTAACTTCATTCCAAAAAATAATTTGCACATGTGATTAAAAGGCTATGAGAGTGTGAGTGTGCATGTGTTTTCATGTGTTTGATGTGTCTGCCTGTAGGACCTCCTCCCATGAGAAGGTGGTGTCCATGCTCCAGGGCAGTGGTGCCATGCCCACACTGGTAGTGGAGGATGGCCCGCCTACTTTCACCCTGTCAGAGCAGGACCTCGCAGGGGGCGGTGTTCCCATAGAGCGTTCCCGCTCACCTATGCTCAGCTCCCTGCAGTGGGTGGCAGAGATTCTGCCCCCCAGTATCCGGGTTCAGGGCCGTACCTTTGGACAGCAACTGGAGCACCTGCTGACCATCCAGGAGAGGTACACCATCTGCAAGGCTCTGGAGAACTTCTTCCAGCACAGGTGAGCAAGGGGTAGGGCAAGAGATTGGAAGAGAAGGGGAATAGGGTGAGATAGAGAGGGACAAAGGATGGATGTGAAGTAATGTTTAAACAGGGAGGAAGGGAGGGGGACAAAAAGTATTGAGACAAACAACTGAACATGTTTAACAACGTTTTGTACTGTTGGTGTTATTATGTTCCTTTTTTCTTCAATCATAATTGGTATGCAAGTTACAGTGAGACATGCATTTTGGAGATATAAATACATCGCAAATTTTATCTAATAAAAGGGGGTACTCCATCAGACGTTTTAGGACTGAAAGAGAGATTTTTCAAAGAGGCCAAGATATCATAATTTCATCAGACCCTGCCTGCTTGGTAAATGCCTTTTAAAGTTTGTAACAGAGGCTTTGTCATTTAAATTCCCTAAGCTGAACAAAGATAGCATTTAGCCCCAGATGACATGATACAACTAAAACTCCTTGTAATGAGTAAACTTGCTTTCCTGTATAAAAGTGGTGGAGTTCCCCTTTAATTTTGTCTAGTTTCCCGCATACATGGGTGACCATACCCACAAGCTCAACTACTGACCTCTGATTGGACAGCCAGGCGATCTCTGTCACATTGCCTGTGTTTTCATGGCAACAGGAATGTTGACACTCTGATCGTGGATGTGTTCCCGGTGCTGGATACTCCAGCCAAACAGGTGATCTGGCAGTTTGTTTACCAGCTGCTGACGTATGAGGAACAGGAGCACTGCCAGAGCAAGATCTCACGTTTTCTTGGATACAAAGCTCCAGGTGTGTGCAGACATTTGTCCTTTTTAATTCGTGGTGTATGTGCTTTTTGAGGTTTATATGTGTCTGAATGAAAATGGTTCTGGTTGTATGAGATAGACGCTGTCATTGGGGATCTTTGATAAATTCACTGGCTCAGTAAAGGGCAATCAACTCAGGTGTCACAGCCCTTCATACACCTTTGCATCTTCCTCTGCATTGCCATATATGTGTGTTTTCCAGTTCCACCACCACCACCACCTCCTCCCCCTCCTCCAGAGCCTGAGGTTGTCCCTGAGCCCCATCGACGTAGCAGCTCCATGAGGGTGACAGGGACTACGTACAGGAGCAGTGTGAGGGGACGTAGCTCTGATGACCTGGTCATTGGCACACACTTGGGCCAGGGTACAGAACTTTATTATCTTCATTATCATTTATAGCAACAGTAACTATGACCACCATGACACTCTTGATCCTTATCCCCCCCATTGCTATTAAAATTCACATTATCCTCATTGTGATCATGAACACAGTGCTGTTAAATCCTAGTTAGATTTTTTGGGGTACAATCTATTTGATATGTTTCCAGCTTACAATTTATTTGATATGGCAAGTGTGGCTCATACTACTTCAAGTCATACTGTATATTATATACAGAATAATAGTTAACATATTGTAACCTAACGTATTCCCATGTAGCCAAAATTGTTTGGTTGGTTGCTTCTCCCCTACTGGCCCAAAGATAGCCTGATCCAACTGGAGCTGACTGTCAGCCCAAACATACATGGGCCAGGGCTAACTCGGCTACCTGGTTGTCACAGGCTTCCGCGCAGAAATGCTGCTGGAGACAGGGATGAGGTTGGCTCCAGGAGAGAGACAGTCAGGAGATGGTACTTCCCTTCCTGAGACTCCCAACAACCTCACCAATGTAGGTACCTAAGTCCTCATGGGAAAAGATACAATGAATATCAACATAGGATTCACCTTGTATAGGGCAACTCTTACTCTGGCTTCTTTGTACATTTCTACCATACAAGCTGTCAGCGGTGTATGCTGAACTGGAGAACATGTATTCAACCAAGAGGTCCAAGTCTCTGAAGAGTCGTGCTCCTCCTGCTCCCGAGAGTTTGCTGGATCTGGAGCCTCCCTCACGCACGGCCTCCCCTACAATACATGCTAATACAGGTAGCTTAAAGCATACATATAGTATGAAGTCATAGCAGCTCAAATTATATTTAATTGACTGTATAAAAAGACTACCTTGCAGATCTATTGTATGCGTGATTGAGAGTGTATATTTCAGTGTAAGCAAGATAGACAAAGATAACAAAATGTTTAAAAAGTATTGCAGTGCAAGAATAATAAAACCAAAGGTAGCCAACCCATTTCTGACTCAACAGAATATGCATGCATTTTACATTTTACACACATAGGTTTTTGTTATTTCATGTACATAAATATATACAGCACAGAAGAGTCTTTAAACAACCCACTGCTTTTGTCAGGATTCGTTTAAATGAAGTTTAAGTCATTTTGGTACATTAGATCCAGTGTATGAAGTGTCAGAGCTGGCATCACACACCTTAATATAAAACATTATTTAGAATTTTTTTTAACAAGTTGCCATCTTTGACTTGATTTGTTCTGCCAATGAGGGATAGGGATGCAGAGTGCACATAAAAGTGTAAGATCGGAATATCATCTTATTCAATTTACATCAGGCAGATCCAGGCTTTTAGGTTGCAGGTCATTTTAAATTGTCAGACAGTAGTCTAATAAAGATTGAACGTCAAAAAGTAATGAGGATATTGTGATGGTGGAGGTGGAACTAGAATACAGACATTTAAAGACCCTCTTCATTCAAAAATGTGTTTTCTGCTATGGTTAACTACTCTGGGAGACATGTACAGATTACCTCTTTTGTGCAGAGCCTTCTCCAAAGGCAGAACTTTTCACATTTTGTAATTGTAGCGGAAAAAGCCTCATCTTACGTGCACACACCAACAATTTGTTACATTTCCTTTGTTAAATCTAGTTCATTATTGACACGGTTTTAAATTGGATGGGGGGGTGAGGGATTGGGGGAGTCTCCTACAGATTCTCGAGAAAGGAAAGCGTGTAGATATTTTCAGTGGTTTATTGTAGATTTAATTGGAAAAGAACAACATTCAACAGTTTAATAAGGGTGAAGTGCTTCTGGATGGGATTTATACGTGTACAATGCAGGGTGAGAAAACCTGACCACACTTTACTGAGTTAAGGTACTTAATATTTTGTATTTTCTCTACTGCCACTTTTTTTACTGAATGTCTCTTCCTTATCTCAGGTAGCCGTATGGGCCCCCAACCCCCTACATCATGGCCGGAGCCTCTCCCCAGCCCCCCAACACCCCAGTTCTATCCATCAGGGCTGACAAGCCAGACCAGTGGTGAGTCCAACCCTTACATTAGCCTGGACAGTCCCCCTCCGTCACCTCCAGAGCCTTCGGACTTCCCATCTAGTCCCCCCACCCACCGCAGCAACAAGCGGCGTTACACCTTCTCCAAACCACCACGCTCAGAAGACACAGATCGCTTTCTGGATGCACTGAGCGAGCAGCTGGGACAGAGAGTGGCCATTGTTGATGACTTCCTGACTCCGGAGAATGACTACGAGGAGGTAGAGTCACAGTTACATGAAGTCTGAAGCCTCATTATGTGGTGGAAAAAATAGCTGATAATTTGATGACTATTGATGTTGATTCAGTAACCACGTGTATGTAGTCAGATGTTGTCAGCTATCACATGTTATGAGTATGACAATCTGAATCATGAACTTTTTATGTTGAACTTTATTGATTATTTTCCTACAAGTTGTAACTCTACAAAAGAAGCTCTAAGACTGTAAAGAAGTTTCAGACAGTCTGGTAAAATAATTAAAGACATCATTTTGTTTGGTGTAGAAAAAAAGAGAATGTACGAATATCCTGAAGGCCCATACGGTTTTGTGAAAATAAGCATGTGTCCATAGTTTCTGGTGCTAGTGGGTTAATTCGGCATGGTACAATGATTCCCTATTGTATGTAAGCCTTGCGTCAAAATTTGAAATAGGACAGACCCCTTGACATACATACACTGACAGAACGGGTACAGAACATACCCTCCTGTAAAGTAAATGACAAAGTGAAAGTAGAACAAATCTAGATTAGAATCTTTTGCACAAAATTGCAATACAAATGGCCTCACACACAAGTGTTTTATTTCCCTGCATAGGGATATTCAGTTTCTTCAGTTATGTTATGCGGTCCTTCACTAATTACTTTGACCTTAAAAATAATTCAAAACAATCTGTAATCCATTTAAAACACAACACTATAATCTGCTATTAGTTGCTAAGACATATAGCCAGGAGATCCTGCACAACATGACCAGTTTTAATAGTCAACCATTATGTATTTTAGGTTTGGAATTTGAAAGAAACTCCCAATAAATTCATCTAGGTTGAGAAGTTTACTAAAAGCATTTCACAAGTTCCTCTTTGACATTAAAGGGCTAATGAAGTGTAATTGGTGTTAATGCCAGGATGTTGTGCAGATGGGCTTCCCAGATGAGGAGGATGAGGATAATGACGAAGAGTTGGGGGTAGACGAGGATGAAAATGGAGGATTTGTGGCTCCAGAGCTCAGCAGCCCGAGTGATGTTCAAAGCAGCAGTGGAGAAGAGAATGCCTCCTCCCTCACCTACTCTTCCTCCTCTGACCACATCCCTCCACCCCCAATGACCCCTCCGCCACCCCCTCCTGTTCAGTTCAATGACCCTCCTCCTCCCCCTCCAGCACCTGCACAGTCTCAGTCTCAGCACCAACAACAGCAACAGCTGAGCTACACCCCTGAACACTCCCCAAGAGCATATGTACCCATCCGGCGGAAATCTGGTCCCCCTCCACCACCTCCACCCCGCAGTAATCCACCACCTAAACGGCACTCCTTACATAAAGTGCTACCAACAAGGGAGGACCTTCAGGTCCACGCAACTATACAAGAGCTCAAAGCCTTCCAAGAGAAACAAGTCTACCAGGAAAGATTAGCCTATGAGGAGCAACAAGCATATAAGGAGAGGCAGGCGTATGAGGAGCAGAAAGCCTTTGAAGAACAGCAACTGTTCCAAGAGCAGCAGGCTTACAAGGAGCAACAGGCCTATCAGGAGAAAATCTTCAAGGAGAGACAGGCTTATAAAGAGCAAAAGGTGTATGAGGAGCAAAAAGCTTTTGAAGAGCAACAAATGTACCAGGAGCAACAAGCCTACCAGGAAAGACAAGCATATGAACAGCGCCAAGCCTACCAAGAACAAAAAGCGTACGAACAGCGCCAAGTCTACAAGGAGCAAAAAGCCTTTGAGGAACTTCAATCCTACCAGGAGCAAAAAGCTTTTGAAGAGCGTAAAGCTTATGAGGAGCAAAAAGCATATGAAGAGCTCCAGTCCTACGAAGAGCAGCAAGCATGTCAAGATCAGCAGATATACCAGAGCCACCACTCGATGCCAAACCAGCCAACACAGCAGAAATCTCACTCACCATTGCCTCTCCAACAACTGCACCAGTCCTTACCCTCACTCCCCTCTCCAGACTCCACCCATCAGCACCCTAACCATCCTCTGTATATGATGCGCCAAGCACAGCAGCAGCAGGCCCTCCAGAGTCATCTCCTCCGACGTCAATCCCGTTCAGCCCCACCGCCACACCAGCCACAGCCCCAACCAACAGTTCACCCCAGCCAACAAGGTCCATACGCTGAGGGCATTTACCAAAGCCATCAGGACATGAGACCACAGGCCCACCATTCCTCTGCGGAGATGCTCCACCAGGCACACAAAGCCCCAGCCCATCATTCCTCGGCCGAGATCCTCCATCAGTTGCAACAATCCCAGGCCCACCACTCATCTGCTGAGATGCTCCAGCAGATGGAACAAGTCCATGCACACTTCTCCTCATCAGAAAGGCTCCACCAAATGCACAAAACCAAGGCACATCATTCCTCAACAGAGGTTCTGCACCAAGGTCACCAGATGCAGCAAATGCAGCTCCACCACTCCTCGACCGAACTTCTCCATCAAGCGCACCAGATGCATCGGGGACAAGCGCACCATTCATCCACTGAGCTGCTTCATCAAATGCACAATCCCCAGGCCCACCACTCCTCCACTGAGTTGCTCCATCAAGCCCACCAGATGCACCAAACTAAGCCCCATCACTCCTCCACAGAGCTTTTGCATGAAGCCCAGCAAGAGCCTGCCTCCCTCCCAGGTCAGCTAAACCGGGACAGCTACTCCCATCAGAGTCGGAGAAGTCTTAAAGGTCATCATCAGACTCAAGTGTCACAGCAAGGGAGACACCAAGAACAGCAGATCCACCAAACCCATCACCCCCAGCCCACCAAACCCTCTCCCCAAAGACCTCACTCTATCCAGCAAACCCACCACCACTCCAACACACCTCAGATCCACCACATTCACCATATGACCCCACAGCCCCCTCCGCAAGACTACCAACACCAGATTCATGTCATCCACCCTCCCCATCAGCCCCACAGGCCTCAGCCCCTTCTCTCCACCTTTCAGCCGCTCCAGCCGCACCAGCCCACCATCTCCACTTTCCAGCCTCTGTCTCAACACTACCAATCCCAGCACCAAGTTCAGCCTTCCACTCAAGCCACCCGTCCACAGTCCCAGCCGTCACATCACCTGCTGCAGTTGCAACATCAGCCCCAAACCCAGTCCCACCATAAGCAATCCCATGGCCAAAGCCAGCCTCAGTCCCTCCCCCACTCGCTATCTGACCCTTCAGAGCACCTAGAGCCCCCTCCACCTCCACCCCTACCGCCACCCTGTTCCCCTCCACCGTTGCCCAGGCCTTTGCTCTCCAGGATGGACTCCAACCACATGAGTGTGAAGAGGCTGCGCTGGGAGCAGGTAGAAAACTCAGAGGGGACTATCTGGGGACAGGTGAGCATTGTGGATTTTGGACACTGGGACCTAAGGGCTCCTTTTGTAATACAAATTTAGATTTAAAATGACAAATTACAAATATTTCAACAGTCATGAAATTGTAATTCACTATTTTTGCATGTCTTTGGTAGTTAGGAGCCAATTCTGACTATGAGAAACTACATGACATGGTGAAGTATCTGGATCTGGAGCTGCACTTTGGGACACAGAAAAGCTCCAGTGAGTACATGTGGCTGTATGCAGTGCTTTAACTTTAAGCACAGCTAAAGATCATGAAATAACATGTAAATAATTATGGTTGCATCAATAAACCCCACAAATGTACATAGTATGTTACGAATACAAATGATTAAATCAGAATGGCTGATGCATTTTTATTTCTTAGAAAATCATTATTCAGGTACTTGGATCTATGCATCCTTTGAGCGTGATTATTTAGTCATTAAGTCTACAATATTTCACCCCTGTATCATATCGCCAAATAAAATTACAACACATGAATCCCCAGCTCTTTTTTTTATTACTTTTCCTACCATTTTTCTCACTTTTGACAGTAATTGTGGATTGTAAGTTTATTTTGCACTTGTAATTTGGTCTTAACCGGCTACATAAAAATGCAAAATGTACACAAAATCTTTATTCCCATTCATCTACCGTCTATTTGGACCTCCATAACATCTAGGCATTTTACAAACACTGATCCTATTTTTAGTACCTGTTCCAGAGCCATCTCATCTGCCAGAAACCTTTAAGAAGAAAGATGTGATTGAAATTCTGTCCCATAAAAAAGCCTACAATGCCTGTGAGTATACGTAAAATGGTAATGGTATATTACTTTGTATTTCCATTAGCCCAGATTATTGGGCACATTTATGGTTTAAAATTAGGAATTTATAATTCTTGTTTATTTTTCTGTTAACCTTTAGCCATCCTGATAGCCCACCTAAAACTGTCTCCTGGGGAGCTGCGTCAGATACTGATGAACATGGTCACTGATAGGCTGGAGCCAGCCCACATCAAACAGTTGCTACTCTATGCCCCAGATGCAGAGGAGGTAAAAAAGTATGAAGGATACAGACAGGACCCCAGCAAACTCAGTGAGCCAGACCAGTTTGTGTTGCAGGTACAGTCCTGGCAGGGTGTGGACGGGTGGGTTGATTGAGTTGATTAGCTGTTTCTATGTGCTGTATTTGTGTATCATTAGTCACTCACTTTTTGCTTGTTGTGCGTGTTCTCCATCAGATGTTATCAGTACCAGAGTATAAGACCCGCCTGCAGAGCCTCCTCTTTAAGTGTTCTCTACAGGAGAAGACGGAGGAGTTGAGGGGAGCGTATGACTGTCTCTACAAGGCTTCGATGGAGCTGAAGACAAGCAAGAAGCTGGCTAAGATACTAGAGGTAGCCATAGTACATATGAGAGATAAAAAGAATAGGTTGCAATTGAAAATGTAATACAATCTGTAAATAAGTTAGTTCTTTGAGAGTGTTACACTTCTGCTTCTTACACTCCGCCTTTCATTAGTTTGTGTTGGCGATGGGGAACTACTTGAATAACAGCCAGCCTAAAACCAACAAAACTACAGGCTTTAAGATCAACTTCCTCACAGAGGTACATCATACACTAATACATGTTCAAATCAAATGTTTTTTCAAAGCAGCCTGGGCTTTCTTTCTTATCATATTATGCTTATGCAGTTTATAACTTTATTATTATTTACTGCAGTTGAGCACAACTAAAACAGTGGATGGGAAGTCAACATTTCTACATATTCTGGTCAAGTCATTATGTCACCACTTCCCTGAGGTTTTGGATTTTTCCAAAGATTTGACCATGGTTCCTCTTGCTGCCAAAGGTAGATACACGTTTTTTTTGTCTTACCTCTGCACCATAGCTTGAGAACATTTTTTAATTGGCTGAGCGTACTTTTCTTCTCCTTCTTTTTTCTGTCTATAGTAAACCAGAGGGCTATCACATCAGATCTGAATGACCTTCATACAACTATCCAGGACATTCGCTCAGCCTGTCAGAAGATGCCTGTGACTGCTGAAGACCGCTTTGCTGTTGCCATGAGTGTATCCTTTACAGAAGTACCAAAGACAGCACTAAAATATGTAGACTGATGAAAAAAACAAAAACGATTAACTAATGTAGTAGAAGAGATGATGTGACTTTTAATGCCCCTTGACTCCAGTGCGCGTAGAACTTCCTTGAAAACAGTCATCCAGCAGTCCAGTCTCTGGATTCCCTGCAACAGAGGGCTATGGAGGAATTCAGCAAAACTGCATCTTTCTTTGGAGAAGACGGCAAAGGCACAAATACTGAGGCCTTCTTTGGTATATTTGCTGAGTTCATTGGCAAGTTTGAGGTGAGCAAGAAAAATTGATCTATTATATACTGTAAGCCTTACTGTCCTACTTCTACACTGTTACAGTAAAAAACATAGGCATGTTCCCCTCTGTAGTTCCTTTTTAGCCTTCCACCAAACTATTCAACATAATTGTTTGAAAAATCTTCATATTTCTTCAATCAGCTCCCAATGCACAACTTAAACGGTTGCAGATAAACAGCTCTTATGATTACCTCATTACGTCCTAGATTTTCTACTCTGCCAATGTTTTGTCTTTAGAATGCAGTGTGTTTAGTAATGAGCACAGCCTGCATTTCATCAAATATGTATAGAGAAAGTCTGCCAGACTGCATTACTAATAATGAGCTGCACACAGTGACAGGATTAGTGTGTTGACACTGAGTATTCAGCACTGTGCTGCAGCCTCGCAGGCTCCTCAGGAAGCCAGGTCTGAAAAAATTTGAATTTATTTTATTCAGCAACTTAATATGATCACAGCATTCAGATTCATGCAATTTACATTCAGTTTTTATGAGCACATCTATTTATGCAGCCTTATTGCACAAATTCTAAGGGCACCAATATTATCCTTGTAATCTGTTGTAATATATGTCTCTATGTACAGTATATGTATGGAGTATGTGTTTATTTATGTATAGTGGAAAATGGGTTTATGTTTTCTGTATGCAATTTAAATTATAACACTTATGTGAGCTCACAAACTCTGTTATTTCTTTACCACAGAAAGCTCTCAATGATCAGCAAGCTGCAGAAAACCAGAAGAGTCCCAGAAGTCCACGAATGGCCTCCCCACTGGCCTGGTAACACACACAGATGCAGATGACTACATACAGTAGTTCATACAGTACATACACATGTCCACAGACACATTCACACATACTGTATATACATGCACAACCACTGTGTATATACATGCACAAACACATACACACCACTCAATGCACAATTCTGAGCAAAAAAACAAGATTTTGTGTGTTTGTGTTTTTGGTCAAATTAAGGGAGGGAAGTTTTGACATGAGGCAAAATGAGGTCTTTTGCATCAGGATGGACGATTTAGCTTTATACCAGTGGTATAGTATATACTATATATCCTTTAAAAACAAGTTTTTGTTAAAGTAGAAAACTGTAATTTCTACAATAAGACTACATAGAATAAGGCTACATAGAAAACAACTCCCTGTTTGTTTGGCTGTCAATGTAACTCCACTATTGGAAAGACAGTTACTCAGTAACATCCTGTAGTTGAAGTTTTCTTTCTCTAAGCCTGAGTGTAAGTGTACTATTACAATTCTACTGTAAAATCTTTGTTACATGTATTCAAGTTATAGATTTAACAAAAAGGAATGTTATCCTGAAATAGATATTTAATTAAAATACATTCATATTCTCTTTGCGGTTTGGAAGAAAATCCACAAAAGCAGTTTTCCTGCTGTTAATTTACATGTTGTGTATTTTTGGAAACTACCCACCACACTGAATGTAACACAAGTTCTTTACTGACTTATTTTCTCAAGTAAATACTCTTTGAAATCATCTGTCTTGATGACAGATTGTTTCATGCTCTGCTTTGTATCTATGTCTCACTGTCAGCTGATTTTCCAAATCCATACCATGTCAGTTATCGCCACATCATTTCTTTTTTTCTAAATGGTATTGTTCTAACCTCTAATGTTACTAACGTGAATATATGAGACAACCCTCAGTGCAACCCTCAGTGCAAAGTTGGCACCTACTATTTGTTTTTATAAAATACAATTTTAACTGTTCCAAGGATCATTTTTCACTGGTTCACACTCACACTAAGTACTGTAGAAGTGGGATGATGTGGCGCTAATAGCGGGCAGTGTGCAATATGTGAATGTTGTGTTCCACTGTTGGAAATTATACTAAACATTATTACACTATATAAAACTATACAAAAATTATATTGTGTCTGCACTGTACAGAATGAGCGTGGATATAAATAAAACAGATACAGATGCTACAGTATATAAAGCACTTTGTAACTTTCATGTGTTACCCAAATATTTATTTTATTGATTGTGTCATATGGACCGACCATAAAGTAATACCGGTCAGAAGACAGCAATGTCATTACGTTTATTGTAGCAGATGCAGCATTTTGCATACAAACAACTAATAATACAGCTTCTGAGATGTGCCAGTGCTCTGTAAAACATGAATCTTAGTTGTCAAGTGATATTTTTTATATAGTAAGGGAAATTATTATAAGGATAATGTGTGCAGCCAGTAAAAACTATGTTTTCTAATGCTCCAAGTTCATTTTTTCTGCTTAAATTACAGAATGTAAACCTCTAAAACATTCATGTCCATTTAAGTTATATAAAGTGTTAAGTCTGTATTTTGTATTGTATCCTAACAATGTGGACAATTATAAATAGTGGAATGAAATCTGCTTTTGCCTGGATGTCTTTGTTTTTTAGGATTTGTGGTGTAAAAAACAATTATGGTATACTGGGTTAACAGGGTTATCTTACAGAGAAATCATACTGTATGCACTCACGTTATATTGACAAAGGAAATTACAACACATACACTTGTTTCTACATTCCCTGCAACTTTCTTACATTGTAAATAACATGTCTTTACAACTGCTGCTGACACACCTGGCAAAATCTCTCTCTCCCCCACTCTCTCTCCCCCCCTCTCTCTCTCTCTCTCTCTTGCTCTCTCTCTCTCTCTCTCTCTCTCTCTCTCTCTCTCTCTTTCTCTCTCTCACACACACACTTACCTTGTTTAATTTTATATTATTACTGCGCACTTCATCTGTGTAAATGATGCATTTACTCAGCAGTCACTTAGCTCACGATTTGTAATGACAAATAAGCATGAAGCTTGTGTTATTACAACACGTGAGCTTTTACGAGTAATAAATCATTTACATTTTAACTAAACCTTCCTGTACGAGGTTAAAGTGGAGTTTGATCTTTTGGCTAGTGAAGGAAACTTTTGAGAAAACCAGATTCCTGCGACTGGACTCATGTAATTTGTGACATGCTGTATTGTTTGGGCCAGACAACTCAGCTCAAGGATAGGCAGTGTGACAACTTACTGTGAGGTGAGTTTATTTACGAAATAATACCATTTAATCCACAGCCTGGAGATAGTAAGAGACTGAGTTGTAGCTTTTGCTGAAATCTGCATTGATGTAAGACCTCAATAGCGTATGTATTATATTTGTATTTGCAACAGTGCTACACAGATGTGTTAAAGTGCAAAATATTTATCGTAACATCCTGATAGAAGTGCAGTTTAGAATAAAACATTGAGTTGCGTTCCACTTGTCAACAGTTATTTGGCTATAACAGCAGGACAGCAGGTTTAAGAATCATACTGTATATCCAATAACTAACTGACAAGTTGTAAATTGAGTGTGTCTCAACTGGTAGTCAACTCAACTCACCTGGTCAGTGTTGGAATATGTTCTTCAAGCATGTGTTCACAATCTTTCAAGTTGTCTACTGTCTTAAAGCACTGGTCAGGTGCCCATATGTACGTTTAAAGGGGAACGCCATCTAAATTAACAATTCCAATATGTTTTTTCCTTGGCCTAGGAAAGTTCAATCAAAATTTGTTCTTTTTGTATACACAAAATAGCTTTATTCTATGTTTTACTTGTACAGTACTTAGTTTTGTTACTATACAGTAATATTTTGTCATGACTTGAAACTATTCAAGACTAAATAGCCTTAACATTTGATTACTGTACTCACTATCTACTACTACAGCTGAGGATAACAAATTTGTTAATTTCTTATATTCCAGATGATCTTTGACGTAACAGAAAGCCGCCAAGGGACCAGTATGCCCCCTTCTCCATCGCCCTCACCCGGAGGCACAACTACCCTGGGTACTGTGGATATAGTTGTGCTGGTAGTCTACTTTCTGCTGGTTCTCGCTGTTGGCCTCTGGGTAAGTACAGGATAAGAAACAGGTCTCCGATCTAATACCTTTACTACTAACTGAAGAAAGACACCTTGAATGGTTGAATAAAATATCACAAAGGTTGTACCAGATTTTCAGTTGATCACTTTCACAGTTGGGGATCCTGCTGTCTTCTCTGATGTTATGAATCAACAATTCCTTCTGCAATTGTATATTTAAGAGGTTTTTCATTTTTCTACCAGTCCATGTGGAGGACAAAGCGCAGCACAGTGGATGGATACTTCCTGGCTGGAAAGAACATGACCTGGTGGCCGGTGAGTCAAACAATTATTATTTCACATTGTCAGACTTCTTGAAACTAACTTTAGCACATTAGTCAAGAGCATGAAGAAAAAAAAAGTTAGATAGAGACAAAATGATATGCAGTTCAACGTGAAATACTGAGTGCATCCTTATTCTGACTCTATATTTAGGTAGGTGCCTCGCTGTTTGCCAGTAACATTGGCAGTGGGCATTTCATTGGCCTGGCAGGGTCAGGAGCCGCAGCAGGAATTGGGGCTATTGCATACGAGTGGAATGTAAGAGATTATTTATATGCTCTTAAGACATGCTAATGTAAAAACTAATTTGATATGAAATGCTGTTTTTAAAGTGTTCAAATTTCATTTTTGATGATCCACAGGGAATTTTAATGGTGCTGCTGCTGGGATGGCTCTTTCTGCCCATTTATATTGCGTCTGGGGTAAGGGTGTCTACACATGAAACATCACACACATTCACATTCCTATATATAATAATTTTTAAACCCTTTTTTCTCCAGGTGATGACAATGCCAGAATATTTGCAGAGGCGATTTGGTGGTCGAAGAACTCAGATATTCATAGCCGTCCTGTCCTTATTTATTTACATATTTACAAAGATATCGGTATGACACAAATCCACAATATATCTCTAGTGTTTCTATGCTGAGCCTAATTAGTATTTTTATGCATGTATTTGAATGCTGTTATACTTGTGTTGGTATCTTGTATCCACACCCCACATGTCCCGCTGCGTGTGCTTCTGGCCAGGTGGACATGTATGCTGGTGCATTGTTCATTCAGCTCGCCTTACAGTGGAACATCTACCTTGCTGTGGTGATGCTGCTGTCGATCACAGCTCTCTACACAATAGCAGGTTATCTTTCTCCTTCCCTCACCCTTTTAAAAACATCTTGCTTAGAAATTAGACATTTACTGCTTGTTCTATGTGTCACTGGCTGTTGAATGATGTTTTCTAGGTGGTCTGGCTGCAGTTATCTACACAGATGCTGCTCAAACTGCCATCATGCTGGCAGGAGCTCTCACCCTCATGGCCTTCAGTAAGTCAGATCTGACTGAAACTACATCCTCTCGTCACCAGCATTTTATAGTACAGTTTATCTGACCCTGCTGTCCCCCTGTTGAGGCTTTGTGGAAGTTGGAGGCTGGGATGCTCTGATGGACGGATACCTCAACGCCATCCCTTCTGTTCGTGTGTCAAACTCAACCTGTGGAATTCCTCGAGATGACTCCTTCCACATATTCAGAGACCCAGTGAACTCTGACCTGCCTTGGCCCGGGGTCATCATTGGCATGTCCGTCCCTTCCATGTGGTATTGGTGTTCTGACCAGGTACCAGTGAACATTTTTGTATGACAAATTAAAAAGTAGAGAACAAGTACCGCAATGTTCCAAATGTCCAAATAGTGTATAAAAGAGTAATATCAGATATCTCAAATCAAGATATAAAAAACCCTCCTAATCCTTCATTCATTTAAACTGGATCATGTGCTGCCATGCCTAATCTCTACAGGGACATAAAGCATATGGGGGCCCAGAGGTAAAAACATACATAGCATTTTTATTTTTTATTTTGCTCGCAAAATGTCACAAGGTCTTAAATCAATAAAAGATAAAAGTGTAAGTAAGTGTTTTTAAAATCTTGTTTATGATGTTCTCCAAATTTCTCTGAAGTTGAGTATGAAAGAGTCTTCATCTGAAAGTCTCCATCTTGAGGATTTGGCTTGTTGTTCGCCTCAGAGAGGTTAAAAAATCCTTTAATACAATATCAGAGTAATAGTTTACCAACCAGCCAAACATGGCACAACAGAAAGACACGAGTTGTTCTAATGAGCATTCCCTGTCTTCTCAGTTCAACACATAAAACCTTTACCCTAGATACCTGCCAAACTGAGTAATAACTGCAAGCTATGTGATATCCTTATCCATTCTGATTACAGTAAATAGGCCCTTGTGAAAACTTACTTAAATACTGCTGCATCTCTTAACTATTAACCAACTGTCCGTGGGAGGTTACTGAGGGTCAGCTGTGGTTGTGATTCTCTGCAGGTGATTGTGCAGCGATCCTTGGCTGCTAAGACCCTGACCCATGCAAAAGGTGGCTCACTCATGGCTGCTTATCTAAAAATTCTGCCTTTCTTTGCTATCATGCTGCCTGGCATGATCAGCAGGATACTTTACACAGGTACAGTATGAAATGTATGTGTTAATAAATTAAGCCAGCAGCTGGGTAAATGTGCTTGATATACGCTTCATGTGATACTATATATGGTTTCTGTTAAATAGTAATAATGTTATAAAAATTGGATCTTCAATACTGGACAGAATGGTTACATTCAGGTTGTGTTCATATGTTGAGAGTTTTAATGTTCAAAATTGATTGAGTGTTGTGTGTTTGAATGATATTGTGTAGATGACGTGGCGTGTGCCGACCCTGAGTTATGTAAACAGATTTGTGGTAACCCAGTGGGTTGTTCAGATACAGCCTACGCCAGGCTGGTCATGGAGCTGCTGCCTTCAGGTGAGAGATTTCATCCCCTTGTTACACCTCCTGTACTGCCTACTGATGCTGTTTACATACAGTCCCTTTTATGGCAATTTCTGTGTGTTTTCCCTACCAGGGCTGCGAGGTTTGATGATGGCGGTAATGATTGCTGCACTCATGTCCTCTCTGACCTCCATCTTTAACAGCGCCAGCACCATTTTCACCATGGATCTATGGAAGACTTTCAGATCCCGTTCATCCGAGTGGGAACTTATGATTGTGGGCAGGTGCAGTATGTTACCAGCTGTGGACAAGTGGGCATGACCCAAAATATGGTCCTGGTTGCAGCATGTAATACTGAGGCACTGTTTTAAGCCTGCAACAATAGATTCATTTCTTTTGGGGGGGGCTGTTGCCTTTATTTGATAGTATAGCTAGAATATTGAAAAGGAGGGGAGAAGAAAGAGGGAGGGGACCACATGCAGCAAAGGGCACTGGTTCAGAATTGTACCCAGGCTGCTGCACTTCCCTGGTGCTTCACAATAACATTTTTTAACATGTCAAGAAAGTTCAACATTTTCTGAGAAACACTCTCAAAGGCCTCTCTCTTCAGGACCACCCTGCTGTTTACTTTTTCCTATGAGGTCTTAAGTTACTAGTTAATGGCTTATAAATCATGTAGACTATTTCATTCCTGCTCAGACCATCTACAATTAAAGTAGAAACCATGTATGGCATTATAATGCACATCGGATAAATCATCCACCAAATTACATATTAAATTAAATTTTTCTGTCATGCTTAATAAAACCGTAACCCCTCTTTTCCATCCCTTCCCTACAATATGTCCTGTGATCAAATCTTCAGCATACCATGTCTTTGCAGAACTGAACTGAATTATTTGGCATTAAAACCTGTTGATGTGTGTGCTGCAGGGTATTTGTGCTCGTGCTGGTGGTTGTGTCCGTGCTGTGGATTCCTGTCGTCCAGGCTAGTCAGGGTGGGCAGCTTTTTATCTACATCCAGTCCATCAGCACCTACCTGCAGCCACCCGTCTCCATCATCTTCCTCACAGGCTGTCTCTGGAAGAGGACTAATGAGAAGGTAATGTGGTAGAGCCTCAGACCGATCCAACTGGTTAGACTGATCAAATCATTTTGACAAGAATATTATTTATTCATTGATAAGAAAAGAGAAATAATGCAAAAGAAAGAGATGCAACATACTTTTACTTACTGTAGAGCACTCCCAAACACAGGCTGTACACATAATTATTATTAGGTATTTAATCAATGTATGATCAGAAGTAATAAGTTTATACATCTTCATGTGAAAGCTGTTCTGAAAAACAGCTGTAACTAAATACATGTGTGATTTGGCTTTTCATTGATTCTCCTCTCACTCCTTCCATTCATCAGGGTGCATTCTGGGGCCTGGCTGTCGGCCTGTTGGTGGGCTGCATCCGCATGATGTTGGACTTCATTTACCCTGCGCCCCTGTGCTACGAGGTGGATGACAGGCCCGGGGTGTTGAAATACGTCCATTACCTATACTTCTCCATGTTGCTGTCCTTCATCACCCTAATTGTGGTGGTTGTAGTCAGCCTGGCTACAGAGGAGCCCAAACCGGAGCAGGTGAAGCCACTAAATTTCGGTTTTGGGTTTATTTTCTGTATTGTTTTGTTCAATTATATTGCACTCATGTTGATGGTGACAAGGCACAGTAAGACTTCCTCTTGACCCACTGATTCAGATGTAAAGCAATTAAATTATATTTTTAAGTTTTTATTGTAAGCAAACCAATTTTGTTTTACTAGCCTATTGCTATGGTTTCCTTAATGCCACTACACAATAGACAAAGAATACAAGGATGTGCTCATTTTAACATCCCTGTACAGCACCACTAGATGTCAATAACACTTCAGGGTACATTTAAGACAACCAGATATTAGTTTGCAGTACCCTGTTTTTAAAACTGTGACCAAATGTATCATTATCTGGGTCCTTTAGAAAAGTATTGTCTATTTTGGGCTGACTGAACCTGACTGAACAGCTTTAGGTGCCAGCCAGACATACTATCCTTTGTTGTCCTGTTGTCCTTTAATGTCAACAGGAGACTACATCTCATTCCCTGAGATCTTTGGAAGTTAATCTTTTGTATGCTTTGAACAGATAAGTCGCCTCACCTGGTTCACTAGGTTTGACCCAGTGGAGCCCAAAGAACAAGTCTTCTCAGTGGAGCGGAGCACAAAGAGCTTAGAGGTGATCACTAGTCAGACAAATGAGATGGGAATCACAGGAAGAGAGCAGGAGAGCAGCAACGGAAAAGCACGTCATCACAGGAAAGGTGGGTCTCTGTCTTGTGTTGCAATTACACTTTTCCATTTGACCATTTGTCAGTCAATGAACACGCCCTCTCCACCATTCAGTCTCCACTCTTCTCTCTCCCTCCTAAACTCTCCAGACTCTTTATCCTCCGTGTCCAGCATTCAGAGCCAGTCCAGGCTGATGTCTGCGCTCTACTGGCTGTGTGGGATGGAGAGAAGGAAGAAGGAAGATGATAAATCTGTGATGCCCCCTGCACCAGCCATCTGTTCTCTGGAGGAAAAGCCGCGTCTACGACTCATTGTCAACGCCAACCTCCTCGTTTGCCTCTCTGTAACTGCCTTTATCATCGGCTACTGGGGTTGACAGACACTCTCAATGGACACATGGTGTGTGTAAAAAGTTGTGTGCAGATCTTTTCAGAGAATGAGAAGAAATTCTACTTGCTTCTTGTTTTTGTCCAATAACTGACAATGCATACATTATATATTCAGACGGGGATTCTATTTCCTTAACATGTTTTACTTGTAAAAGGGATCATATGAGAACATCTTTCATTTATAATACAGATTTACATCATTGATGCCTGAAAGATTGCTTATGTCAAATATTTTGATGAAAGCTCCACTTAGTGTCTTCAGTAAATTATTCTCAGCTGAATAATATACCTAAACTGGTTATGATAATGGGTGCAGACAGTCTTTTGCACACTTTGTGTCCATCTTTATTTTAAGTATTTTCTTTATTACATTTTGACAAAATGACAATTAACTAATGAGAGGAAGCTGACAACACTGTACAATGTTGAACAATCTTTAATTATCAAGTGTAATGATGCATTATGTGCAGAAAAGCCCACTTACAAATGTTAGGAAGAAATAAAAAAACAAAAACAAAGAGCTGAAAGACACCCCAACAAGACTGTCAGTTGTAGTAAAATTATACACAAAGATGAATTTGGCTGTATTTGGTCATAGCTTTGACGGGAGTGATCAGTTACAAGCTATGTATTGAAAATACACTTATCACAATCAATCGATTAGAAAAATCCAGAAAAACAATCCCTTTAAATGATAAAAGCTATTCTTTGATCATCTAAGTAAATCAGGTCAGCTGGAATCAAAATTCAAATAGAAAACAAAATAAAACTCTAACCCACTGGATTACTAGAAGGAAAACCCCCTGAAATACCAAAATATACAGCATGTACTGTGGCGAAGACATCACTGAACAACTGCATTTTGTATTGCACAAAATATTTTGTTATTAACAACCATAATTGAAGCCGAGCAGCTCTAAATCTTTATTTAATTTCCTTTGGCCCATTTCCATTTCTTTGGTCCTTTACACTAGTATGTTTAGTGCGGTGCTGAAGTGTATGACAATTATTGAAAAGCCCTTCTAAAAAAAACAGTTGAAACTGATAAATTGGAAAATTACAAACAGATCGTCAGTGGCTGGCACTCAAATATCTCCACACAACTTTTCTGAATAAAATACTAGTTGTCGGGTCTATGTGGTGCTAAAACCACAGATTTCTGTCTCCAAAAACCTTCATAGCACTGAATTTATAGTATCGACAGCAAGATTTGAAAAAAAAAAAAAAAGGAGACAAGTGAAATCTTAGCACCTGTTGAGTTGAGCTACTATACAGTATATTCAGATTATGTCCAATAAGCGTTCCGCAGTCCTGCCATCCAATCTGCAAATACCCAGCAGTATTTAGAACAAAAGGAGAGTGATATAAAGCTAATAGCTGGACATGAGTTTTGTGGTTTTGAGGTCTTTGGTTTGAATCTCAGAAAAAGAGAAGAAAAGGCAGCCAGTTTTTCCTCCAGAAAGCACTCTGACATCCTGTGAGTGGAGCAGGAGGAGCTGGAGTGAACCAAAGCGTTTGAGTTACCAGTCAATATTTGAATCAAAACATTCAAATCTGTTACATGAACCAGCTGTGTGAAGGAAGATTTTGATGAGAGCGATCCCTCTTTTTCTTCACAGAGCGGTAAACTCTGTCTGGATCTGAGGGTTTAGTTGCTGGGCTGGGGTGGTGGTGGGCTCTTGACCAGCAGAGCTCTCCCCTTGTTGGTCCGCAATCACCTCAGGGATGAGGGCTCGTCCAATCCCCTTTAAGTATAGGCCTCCGTCTGCATAGGACAGTTAGGGGTACTGATCAGCAAAATTATCAGTTTAGATCTTGTCTTGAACAATGAACCAAACTTATATTAGCAACACACACAGATTTAAACTGGAGCGCGTGCACGCCACCTTCGCACACTCCGTAAGACACCAAGGATCGATATTTCTATTAAAGTTGTTCTAAGTGATGTGACGCGTTATTTAAGAAACATTTTTTGTCACATACTGCAAACATTTTCTCACTATCTGCTAGCTGCCTGTCCCCCGAACACATTGTAAAATAACAAGGTGTCTGTAGACAGCCCAGGTTCTACAAACAGCAACAAAACCAATCTGTGCCAACCTGCACCACCAAATACACAAATGTGTTCCAGTGTTCCAGCCAATAACCAACAAGAAGGATTTAAGGATGGGGGTTCGGGGGGTTAGTGTGCTGAAGCACAGAAGGGAGGAGGAGGGAGGGGCAAATCAGTTTTGTTTTGTTTGGAAATACTTTTAACATCAACAAGAAGTAATGTCACCCAACATCGCTTAGAGCACCTTTAAGTCAACATTGCAATTATAGTACCAGTTAACATTTTGGAGGTGGAAACAGTTACTATAGCGAAGACGATCCTTGGTGTGTTAATCGTTAAATGTGACAAACTTTCTACATACAGTAGATCTGTTCAAAAAAATGCACACAAATGATAACCGCACACTGTCAGTTTAAGGTCTTTAGTATGTTTGATGTGTGTAGTTTACACAGAAAACAGTTAAGGGGCATGTTAGTTATTACAGAAAACTGGCAAACAGGCAAAAGCCATCCAACCATCCAGCATTAATGATGGTGTGGGAATCACAGGACTGTTAGTTTTGTTGGACAGCAGAGTTAAAGTGTAAGACAAATGCATACTAAATATATGTATACAGTATAGGCATGGGCCAGTTTTTGGTTTAAAGGTATACCACGGTTTGAAAAAGTCAAGGTTTTAAAGCCACTAACGTTCTCTGTCATATTGTTCCTAAGGTACGAGTGTTTTTTTATCAGTGGTCAAGGATAGAAACTTCAGTTTGGTAATCCCTCTCCCTACCAGTGTGCAGTTTGTTTAAAAATTACTTACAAAAGAGATTTTTTTTTTTACCCAGACATTTAAAAAATAATTCATTTTAAAGCTGTAATTTCAGTACCCCAGTACTGTGATATTTTTGCCGAAGGGTATCATACCATCAGAATCCTACCGGCCCATGCCAAATACAGTATATGCACAGCAACATAAACGTGCAGTGGACAGAGAAGCAACACATCAGCCAATCAGATCCTTACCATTACCTGCCTTGCAAAGCTCATCTTACAGGCAGACCAGCAGCTCAGACATCTGTAATATTTACACATTTCCTGTCATGCGTCAGATCACCACAGTTACATTCAGTGTGTGAGGCACTATGACACAGTGAAACCAAAAGCCAGAAAGATAAATAGAGAAGAAGCTGAAATTACTCAATACTGAATAAAGTATTAGCAGACAATCAGCAAGTGATTCCAGTCGTTGCAATGCCTACACAGAAGAATACATCATCTTTAACCATGTTAAACATCAGTAAAGATGTGTCCCTTACATTTGGAATTATGAAATTATTTTATTAAAATGGTGCAGGAGTGTTGACACAGTAAACTCCTTAATTCTTTGGCTGACTTTAATGGTGGGATGTAACCGAGTGCATTTACTGATGTAACCAAGAGCATTTACTCAAGTACTGTACTTAATCTTGAGGTAGTTGAGTATTTCTATTATGCTACTTTATACTTTTACCCAACTACAACTCAGAGGCAAATATTGTATGTTGTACTCCACTACATTTATTTGACAACTAAAGTTACTTGGCATATTTAGATAATACTAAATATGATCAAGACATAAATGATGACGTATTGTTATAGGTTAAGTTATCAAGCAGTATATGAAGTAATTCAAATCAGCTCCACCTTTACCAGCTGCAACATTAAAGTAAAGAACACATTAATTTATCAATAATTGTACTATAATCATATAATATACATTATTCTGAAGTATGCAATTCTGCATAAAGGGTATTTTTTACTTTTGGTACTTTAAGTAATTCCTTTTCACCAATACTTGTGTACTTTCATTTAAATATATAAATTTGAATGTAGGACACTCAATTGAAAACGGAGCAAGGCAAATATTGTAGCCTACCTTTTCTGATCTATATTTATTTTACAGCTAAAGTTACTAGTTCCGTTGCAGATCATGATTTTACATTCTAAACATCTGAGCTTATAAAATATGACAAACTGCTAAAGGTTAAACAACAACAGTATATAAAGCAATTAATTAGCTGCATCTCGCCCAGCTATGTTAAACATTAAAATGGTGCTTAAATAGGAATACCGTATATCACTTACAGGAGCCTTTCACATGGCCTAATGAGTACTTTTACTTTGGTACTTTTGATTCCACCTGAAAAACGTATACACTTGATCATATAGTACACGTTCTGCACACATATAGAGAGAAGCTTCTTCCAACAATATTTTTGTTACAGTATAATTCCCTTCTCTATTTCCGCTGCCTTTTCTGATTCCTTTTGAGCATTGCTGGTGCTATGTAAATATCGTAATACTGCACACGTTTCAAATACCGTATAACGTAATATAAAAATATTGAAAAGCATAATTTGCGAGGCGCATGAGACTGTTTACCCGTTATTATCTTGGAGGCGGAGCCGCAGAGGCCATTACCGTCATCAGTGGCATTGACTGCAGGTTGTGGGGGTGGCGGCATGCTGGGTCGGGGCCGTGGCCTGGGTGCCGGCCTGGAGGGGCGAGGGAGTGACCCAGAGGGGTAGAAAGACAGCGGGATGGAGTGCGATCCATCATGAGGCGGAGTGTCAGGAGGAGTGGGAGTGCGGGGGGGAGAAGGCTCTGACTGAGGAGGTTGTGGAGGCGGGTGGCTCGGGGCATGGATTGGGCTGTCTTTGCCGAGGTGGCGCCTAGGGGTGATGGGTGGGTGATGAGTGGAGCCGGATATCTGGGTGTTGCTTGGCTGAGAAGCAATGGCGCTGGACTGTTTGGGCGGGGCTGGTGCCTGCTTTTTTGTGCCTATAGAGGAAAACATAATTACATGATATTGATGGTTAATATGATGATTGATGGTATTAAAATAATTAGTAGAGGAACGTACATTCTCTCACCTCTGCGAACCATGTGTGGACTAGGCCCTCTGGATCCACCTTGAGAGTGGGGGCTTCCTACTGTTAGATGGACTGAACCATTCCTCTGGGGAGGAGGGGTGGACAAGAGCTCACGGGCTGGGCTGTGGGAATACAATGAATCCAAATGTTAATCCATCATCATGTCATCTGTACTTTAAAGGTCCCATGACATGGTGGTCTTTGGATGCTTTTATATAGACCTTAGTGGTTCCATATTACCAAATCTGAAGTCTCTCAGCCTTGAGCAACTAGGGCCAGTCCCACAATGAGCTTTCCTCAGTAGTGCCATTTCTGAGTCTGTAGCTTTTGAGGAGGAGAGAAGGGGGGGGAGGGGGAGGCTGAAGGTGTGGCCTTGACAAACTGCCACTATGGTCATCTCTCTCTTATGGGAGGGCCAAATTCTCTGGGCAGGTTAAGCAGAGAAAGGGGAGGCAACCTTGCTCCTTATGACCTCATAAGGAGCAAGATTCCAGATCGGCCCATGTGAGCTTTCATTTTGTCAAATGCAGAGCAGGATTCCCAGGGCTCAGTTTACACCTATCACCATTTCTAGCCACTGGGGGACCATAGGCTGGCTGGGGGAACGCATATTGATGTTAAAAAAAAATTTAAAGTGAAATTTTCATGCCATGGGACCTTTACCAAAGAAGTACTGGAAGAACTCATGCAAGCAATATATAAAGCAAACAGCACATAATTCCATTCAAACGCTAATTCAATTTGATGAATGTTATCACACGTGGAATAAGTCACAAAACAATGTAAAGACAAGTGTAGAGAAGAGGATGCAACATCATAAAATCAGTTGTTCAAAAGCACTGTAATGTCTTACATGCAAAATCAGACATTGCCACAAAGATGTCAAACACTCAACAGACATGCAGGCAAGAAGGGGAGTAGATCTCTACAAACAGACTGGTCAATCATCACAACAAGCAGGGAGGATAAAAGTTGCCTGTTATCAAAATATTACATGATTTGTGTTGCATTGCATTTTTGATTTGTGAAAATGAAGTCCAATTAAAATCAGAAGGTGTAACAGACATTGCTATTCTAATGATTTTTTTAGTTTAGGCCTTTCAACATGGGAACTAAAACTCAAAGACCAATCAAACACACAACAAACATAAAGGGCAGGTGAGCACAACATTTGCTGATTGGCTGCGAGCAGGCGGTGGAGTATTGTTGCTACCTCAGCTCGCTCTTCCTTACCTGCTCTCCTCTGCGCTGAGCTGGGTTATAACCTGAGGTTGCACTGTAGCTACCTGGACCCCACCACCCAGACCACCACCAACCCCACTACTAGCACCCCTCAAGCCAGGCTGCTCAGCCTCTGTAGTCGGGGACAGGAGTTGGGGCAGGGGCTCAGGCTGGGCAGGACCCCCGGCTTCCAGAGCGGGCAATGGGGGTTGGAAGGTGGGTGTGGTTAGCTGTTGCTGCTTTCTATTTACAGTGTTGGTTCTACGTGGAGTGGGCTCCGGCTGTTTGTTAACAGTGCTAGGGAGGGGGGAGAGGGGAGAGAGTTCAGGAGGGCAAACTATACACCATCAGACAGAATGAAAGAGCAAGAGACCGAAACAGACAGGAAGAGAGAGATGGTGCAGGAGACAGAAAAGACGCCACTTCCTGAGTTCAATGAAATCAGTTCAGAAGGAAGAACCGAAAAAGGACATGAAACCACATGACAGTGACCTCTTAAATAGAACTGTGAACAGCGACATCTCTGCAGGGACAGAAGAGACAGATGCCACACCATACAGACAAAATGCAACAGAGGAAGCCCACACAAAACATAAAACCAGCAACCTAAAGTGTGACCCAAGCTTTAATTGGGAAACAAAAGAGATAACACAAAAATACACAAGAGTAACACATGAGAATTATAGCTCTAGACAAAATGGTATCCCACTGAGACTGTTTTTTTTTAAAGAGCTTTTTCATCACGTTTGGTATCTTGAGGAAAACAAAACAGATTAACTTGTGCGGAAATAACCTCAACATAACAAATGTGGTCCAAAAATCACAAGAAAAACATCATTCCCTTCTTTTACTTATCAATAACTGGATTAATGGGAGCTACATTAGACTGTGACACAGCTTTGAAGTCTGGACTGGGCAGATCTTCCGTGGGTGTTTCTGTGACTGTGATGGACTCGTTGGCCACTACATAGAGAGCCGACATGACTGGGCCCCGCGACTCCTGCCTGCTCAGTGTCTTGGGACGGGACGAGAGGGTGAGAGGCAGGCTGAGGTTGGGGCGAGGCAGGTACCTGTCTTTACGGGGGGTGTGACTGTCCCCATCCTGCCCCACTAGGCTGCCTGGGCGTTTCCTATCCAGAACGGGATCGGGGTCTGGCATGGCTGAGTGGGTGGGCATGGCAAACATACCCGACACATTGAAGTCCACCTCTGGAGTTAAGAAGGTTGGAAGCAAATTGAGAGACAAAAATTACAATGATGGTAAAGATGATCTTCTAATGTAATAATTTACAGTAGAATATATCAAGGGTATGAGATGAACAATAATTTGATACAGATATTTATGCTCTTCTCAGGAGGATTAGTAATAACTTTATAATCTGACTTTTTTTATTTGTTTAAAACTATAATAATAATTGCAAGTGTTAACATGCTAACAAACTAAAAAGGTGGATGGTGTTCTTGGTAACCATTATATCTGCAAAACATCAGGATGTGAGCATTGTCATTGTGTGTCAGCTCAATTCACCATTGTGCCTGAACACAGCCTCACAGAGCGGCTAGCAAAGATGTATACGTTTAGTAATGAATGCTGTAATTTAATTGTTTGGTGGGTTTAGTTTCTATCAACCCATCTCAGCTTTCACTTAATCGTGTCACTAGGTTTGGAAATCACTAGATTCTAGGGATTTCCAATTTTTCCAAAAAAAGCCTTCTAACAATCGCTAAGGGCCAGCATTAGCAAGTTAATTGTCCATGTCTGAGAGAGCAAACGTAATGGGGACACCATATACAAAGTTTATTTAGTCAAGACAACACATTCCTCACTTAAAGCGATGCAGAAACATTTGGAATGATCTTCCAAAACCTGAAGCTTCTTTGAAAAACAAATTAAGGTGGTTGAAAGAAATCCTACTTATACATTTTGTTGGCACTGCATTCAATATATTCAGATAAAAACACCCCAGTCTCAGTTTCGGCATTTATCATTAGGAATTAGTACACCAACAAACAACACTGGAGTACATTTTACCACCTTAATCTCTCGTGTTGTGTGATCTTTTCTGTTCTCTTAGGTGAGACAGGGAGAAGAAGTACTTTTGCAAAAACAACAAACCAAGATGTTTTACCTTCAGGGAAGAACCAATCAGCATGCTGGATAATAGGCTCAATGATGGCGACCACATGGACAGATGTGGCTGCTGCCATCTCTGCCAACGTCCTGAACGCAACCAAAGACAGACAAGGAAAGGAAGAAGCTTTATCAACCTCAGCTTCATTTTGTACTCGGAAAGGTAACATGACATAACAATACACAGTTCTTACCCCTCAGTCTTTGCCCATAGCAGGTTGGGCCCAAGGACTATGGCAATGTTGCTGGGAGTCATCTTGTTAACCTCACTGTTCTGAGCCAGTTTAGCCAGAAATTTCACCAGATACCTGAAACAGAGACTCCAATTGCTTTAAAAAAACTCTAAACTACTGAAACCGTTCCTTCATTGCAGGCTAGTTAGCTAACTTGTATTCCAAGCCCCAAATCAAACGGATGGCCTTGGTGTGGATAGGAGTTTTAGCAGCTCAACCAGAGTTTTTTTCTGAAATTGTTTGGTACTGGTAAAAGTGACTAGTATTTTACAATATAAACTAGAATTATCACTTTGCGGTTGTATGTCTCATCCAACTTGTAGTTTACATCCATGTCTCTCCAAACTCATAATATATGTAGTAAAGACGTTGAAACAATTTAATAAAAAGGTATAAAGTGCATTTTATCTTCAACTGGACATCATAGAAGATCTATACAATCACCACTATTTCGAGGTGGACACCCATGATTAGTGTAAATTTAGTATCTTCAGTACCGTTGGAAATCAAAAGCTCAGAAAATATCACTTCATCCTAAAGTCCAAGTGGATTTTAATGCCAAATTTGAAGAAATTCTCTCCAGGGTCCCCTGAGGTATCACTTTTACAAGAATGGGAGGGACGGACAACGCAAAAACATAATGCTTCCGGCCACGGCTGTCACCAGGGAAGAGGCGTAAAAAAACATAAGTTAGAAATATAAAGATAATTTTATGTCACAGGAATAATTTTTCTCTTTATTTTTCATAACCACTTTTTAAAACATTTTCAACCCTTCAGATTTATCTTGGGACCCCGGGTTGAGAACAAGTGTTAGAAGTGAGTGCTCTGTTGAGACGTCTAATAAGACACCAACATGACTTCCTGAACTAGGTTGAATCTGCAGAATCACTTATGAAAGTGAAAAACTGAACAGAAATCAACTCTCTACATTCAGTTCTGTTGATTTACTTTTTGAAACTAACCAAAAAATGCAACAACACATTGTGGGGATGCTCTTACCTGAGGTTTGCTTTGTGAGTCTTTGGCAAACGGTCACATGTCACCCACAAGGCCTGAAGCCTCTTGTCAGGGTCAGACACACTGAGAACAGGAACACACATGCACACGCAGCTTGTAATTACCACAATATCTAAAGCAATGCTTATTAGCACAGAATGAGCTTGTTTTACAGGATATTAAAAGAGCCATATCTGTGTGTCTTCTTACTTAGAGGCCTGTGTCCACTCATCGTACAGGCCAAAAGTCATTAGAGGTTCAGGAAGTTCCCTGAGGTAGGATTTCAGGGCTCCTGTGTATGAAAAGAAAAGCTATGAGAAAATGATCTGGACCAGATGGTTTCAATTTTTTTTTTACGGATTTGTAGAAGAGGTTGTACCAGCGACGGCATGGGGATCAGAGTAGAACTCCTCAAGTTGCGAGGTGGAGCAGTCCAGCGCCGCTTTGAGCTTTTTCAGTTAGGAAGCTCAGGCAGCTATTCTGAAGAGACCCTGCCAGGAAAATGTAAAGAAAATGACTGATTAGTGCTTTTATCAAAAAGTACAGCTGACCTTCACCTCATCCTTAAATTAAAGAAGTAAGTCTGGGTTGGTATCAATAAAGGAGAAGTAAAGCACACAAAGTGTACCATCTACTAAATGACAGAGAAAGTCAAGTTTCAAGTTGTTTTTGTTGGCAAAAGAGATGTGGCTCTTTCGGGATGAGTAGTAGACAGCTGTACAGCAAGAGTTTTGTTTGCGTTAATAAAACTGCCCTCTTTGGGGAGTCCAGTGATATGGTTACATTTTTAAGAGTGCAATAGCGATCATGATAATGCATAACAGATGCCTGCACACACAGTGCTTGTTCTCTCAGCCTGTGGCCTGTCAGGCAAATTGACCACAAGTTGGACACAGATGTTTCCAGACTGTATGTGCCCTTTCTAGAGAGTAATCTCCTTCCAGCTCTGATAGAGTGAAGTTTTATGGTTTCAAGTTTTTGTCCAAATTCTGGTTAATTAACCCTCAACTTTGCCCTAGTTTCTCCTACTCTTCTGCCATCACTCTATCCATACCTCCTCCTTCATGCCGGTCTCCAGCAGCATCATGACGCAGGCCTCCATAGGCAGTGCAATCTCACGGTTACTCCTCTTCAGGTGCTCCTCCAGAGCCATGCCGAATGCTGGCTTCTCCATCCAGCAGTCTGGGAGAGAAGTAAGTGTCTTTACACTTAGTGTAGACTAGTGTTTGACAGCATTTCTGTTATTTGTCTGTCAATTATTCTTCTATAGTTATTTTATAGTTGACAGTTGAGATGTTATAATGCTAGGTGTAATGATCTCTCCTTTCATCCCACTGCCTTGCTGTTACAGTGAAACCTTCCCTGTTTGAAGTTTTTATCATGCACAGGCATACATGTTAAAAGCCTAGAAATCCTTTTTCTCCAGTGAAATCTAGCCAAGTAAATCAAGTAAATCCAATCCCCAATTAAAAGTATTTCTCATTAACATACTGCAGGAAGCTGATTGTAACCTGGTTAAATAAGGGCATGTAAACACACTATGGAAATACAACTTAGGAGAGAAACTGAGATTTGATTTTAGTAATTTTGTTTTCGGAAAATGTTACGCTCAATTATATTGTTTGCACATTTAATAAATGCATGTTTGAGGTCTTGCTGTTCACCTTGCTGTAATTGGATAGTCGGTATAGCTGCCTCCAGAGCTGCCAAAGACTTCCTGTGGTAGTCTGCTTGCGCCTCTAATAACTGGTAGACATACACAAACAAACAAACATAATCACAGTTCATATGAACAAACCTTTGACATACGGTGAAGCAGGGATTCAACAAATAATACAGTTATAGTGGAATGGAACATATTTGCATCACATTTGCATTTTAATTCGAGGTCTTTTACACGAAGGTGCACCCACCATGACAAAATAGCGTGCATGATCTCCCTCTTTGGATCCAAAGTTGTACAAGTCTGCAGCGAGCTGGTCCTAAAATTGGATTAAAAAAAAAATATATATACATATTTCCATAAATAGCAAAATATTATGGAAACCTTAAACCTTCTGCTTTAATTTCCACAGAAACCTTTCATTAAAACGCAAATTAACTCCAGAGGACAAAACAATGACCTTTAATTATGTGGTCCTAATAATGTGCATAGCGTGTTTGTTCCTGTTACAAGGCTTCCTTTGTTCACCCAGTTCAAAAAATATGATCCTAACCTGATGAAGAGACCCTGGCTGGAATGTTCAGCCATTAGATTAAAAGTGTCTTGATTAAATACTGTGTACACAGCATACCAAAGTGAGTGAGTAATAAATTAGAAAACTGTGAACAGCAAGAGAGATTTAAAACAAGATCTACCTTGCATATTTCTACTTTGTTGAGAGCCTCATCCATCTCGTCTTTAAGGGAATCAGTCTTAGCTGCCATAGCCTGGTTGTTGGACTTTGTTGCCTGGAACCACCTGCAAGCCGAAACATTATGTAGACACTTAGTCTACTGATAGCATGAGCTTATTTGATTTGAAAAGGTTGCCTCTCTATCTATGCAAACTTTTGTTCATTTGCAATTCAAGTTAACATTTAATAATAATAATAGAGCTGGATCAAGACTAAGAGCCAGTGTACCTCGTCTTGGCCGAGTCATAGTCCAGAACCAGTTTGGCAAGTTGTTTTCGCTGTTTTAGAATATTGGGAATCTCGATCTGTGAGAGAAACATTGAGGATCATGAGTACAGCATGAGTACACACACACGTCAGTCAACACTGAGGATAACACCTTTCCCGTGAGAACATTTTGCCAATATGCATCACGCAGAATGGTAATGTAACACACGAGATGCCAAAGGCCATGTTGAATTTGATCCAATCTGAAGATTAAAACACACAGTGTGTACAGATCCTGGACAGGCTTTTTTTTTACAATTTAAACACAGACCCATGCTGGTCATAAGGTATCACTACATTATGAGGAGAATTGCAGTGTTTTCACCTCAGCCAGCTGGTTGAGAGGATCTAGGATGTCTCTCTCAATCTGGACTTCATGGTGCATCAGTTCAGCCGCTAGCCTGCCTTCAGCCTCCCCACACACATCCATCATCTTGCTGCTCACACACAGGAATGTACACAAATATGACTGTCACTGTCTCACAGTGAGAAAAATGTTAATGTAAAAGAAAACACTCACAAAAGAGGCCCCTTGTTAGATCCTTCACATTCCTTTGACTTAAATCAATCACTTTCAATGTTGTATTATGGTTAATTGAGATTAATGGAATTTTATTTTTGAGATAGACAGGCATCTCACCCAAACAGACTCTCGTCTCCCAGCTGACTGCCTCCCTCCTGCATGGCTTGGGACAGCGTTGTCAGGGGCAGCTTTTTCTGCAAGCAGATCATCAAATAATGTTTAGCCTACTTTGAAGTATGTGGGGAACCAATAGTCAAAAGATAACCCAATGATAAGTGTCTACGATTTAGGTAATTAGTGATTTATTTTTCAGACATAAATATCAAAAGCTTTTGGGAGTTTTCATCATTTAATAATTCTATCCTTAAAAATATTAAAGTACGACAAGGTAACATAAAACTGATTCACTCAGAGTTTTTTCAGTATTATTGTGTGTGTGTGTGTGTGTGTGTGTGTGTGTGTGTGTGTGTGTGTGTGTGTGTGTGTGTGTGTGTGTGTGTGTGTGTGTGTGTGTGTGTGTGTGTGTGTGTGTGTGTGTGTGTGTGTGTGTGTGCGTCTGAGGTAGGTCTGTTATTGAGTGATAGTGAAGCTGGCAGGAGGCCAGTGCTGAATATTTTCCTCTGGAGATCCTATGTTTTATAGCACAAGATAGCAGGTCCTTGCTAATGTTGACAATGATGTTACAGTGATTCACCCTTTTTTAATTTTTGTATGAGCTACAGAGTGACTCTGACAGCAAAGTGTAAAACTTAAAATAGAGATCCTGACTATATAGGGTGTTGATAACATGCTGAGATAACAAGATGAGGTTATGAAATGCCTGTTCAAAGTTGCAAGTGTCTAGAAAGGGCAACTGGTGAATGAAAAAAAACTGTAAAGAGAAACTGAGTGCCACTTACATGTCTCTTCTCTGTGTCTGTGCCCAGCTGACCCTGCAGGCAGGACACCAGCCTCTTGTGTGTGTTGTGTGACACCAAACGCACCAACTCCAACCGCCTCTCGATCTGTATATGCACAAACATTTTTCTAAAATCAGCACAAACAAAACAGGCCAACTGTGACTGTAGATACACACACACACACACACACACACACAAACACACACTCACACACATTTTTCCTGTTTAACTGAAACAATCAAGGTGAGAGTTACAAATGAAAAACACAACAAGCTGCACCAGTGCAAATCCATCTCTAAACTTTCCATCCTGCTCTTGTTATTGAAAGATGATAAGGATGTCAATGCTGTTTCAGCGTGCAGTGTTGGAACAGGCAGCTCTGACAGCCAGATGGAAGGAATCATGGCAGATAAGTAAGAGACTGATGTATTATGGTCTTTACTGCAAACAGGGAAAGCTTCTTTTCAACATATGAGGACTCCATGCAGAGATATGAGAAAGAACAGATGAATCATTCTGACTGCAGGCCTGATCTACTGGTAATAGTTAATGAGCAGTAAAGTATCATATGTAGTTCTACATGTTTTAACCCCTTATCTACAAATCATGTATGCTTTACCTTACATATTCAGATTGCTTTTCTATTGTCCAGGCCATTGGTTTAAGTTAATTTCACTACAAATATTGAATACCCATTTAATACATTTTTCCCCAAATATAAACTCTATGTTATGGTTACTTACTTGTGCACAAGGGATTGCTTTGACCAAAAGAATGTAACTTACAGCAGAAACAGTGACTTATATATTGTAATTGACACAGAAAATGTATTCAATCTGAAATGGTCATATATGGATGATGATGGTCGACACCCAACCTGCTTCATAAGGTCAGTGTCAAGGCCGATTTGGATGCAAAGCATTAGTGCATTTTGGTGAGATAGTTAATCCTTCCCAGTTACTATTTAGAAATCCTTTCATTGTGGAAGTTATATTTTCTTCACAGTAATACAGCTAAAACTTGTGCATTATAGAACAATCCATTAGGATTGGGCAAAATGTATGAAGTTATCTATAATACATTTTCTGGAAAATCAGTTGAGAATATAAGAGTCTGTTTTAGACAATCCAGCAATTTAAAAACAGATCAAGTTACTTCATCACATTATATAAAAATCCAATTCAGCCATAAACACATCCTGTCAATTGATTTGCAACGTTGCCCACACTGGCCTAATACAAAACTTACTGCGGAAAAACACAGTATCCAGGAGTTAAAAAATCAAATACAAAAAAACGCTGATGTTCTAAACATAAAAACCTGAATTTTGTACCATTGAAAGAAGTTGTAAATTCCTATACAACTCTTTGAGCTTAGATGTCAGAGGGTTCCTGAATGCACCACATGTGAAAGTTTTCCGGATATATATATATATATATATATA
>NC_045747.1:7751597-7761913 GCF_008692095.1 Etheostoma spectabile
TATATGGTTTTCAGTCTCTGCTTGCAGTTTTATGACTATGTGACAATAACTGCTCTGAAGTCTCAGATCTCTGCTTGTTGATTTCCATACATTACTGAAATGAACTGTAGCCAGTGGCAGTATAGTTTAAATAGTCTAATAACTAATGATTTTGGAAATGCAGTAATGTAAAGTATACAAACATTACGGTTAACCTGCTAAAGTGTGCAAAACACTAGTATAGTTTTAAAGCCAATTCATTTAATGTAATGTGTTGCTTGTTTGAAATATCATTTAAGTATCCACTTCCTCTTCCTGTTTGAGTGTAAACATCTAGCTGTCTCACTACAGCCCCTTGCTTGCTGTCTCTTCTTCCTTTAATTTTATTCTTGCTGATTCTCTGTTCTCTTTACAACATGTTGTGCTCTCCCTCACACACATACTTTTCCTCCACCCTCTCCCATTACTCTCGTCTCCCTCTTTCCTGCAGCTGTTGCTCGATGCCAGACCACAGCTGGATTTGGCTTCCTTGCCTGGACCCAATTGATTCGCTCACCATTCAGCCGATCCCCAGCTCTGATTAATGCATGGACGTTTAGCTCCATCTGGTGACAGACCGACTGGATCCAGACCTCAAACTCTCGGTGCCAAGATGGAAAAAAAGAGGCCAGAGTGACTTCAGTGTGGGCGCAGACTGGATACAATGGGTGATTGCATTGTCTCTGCCGAGTTTTTCATGAGTGTATAGAAATGCTTTGCACCATTTACATTTGACAAGTCTCAAAGTTGAACTATCCTTCTCTGTTAATTGTCTACTTCTTTTTACCTATGGCGTTAAAATGCATTATGAAGTACTGGTATAGAGTAATTAATGGAAAAATACTCCTATAACCTTATTTGAAATTGGGAAAAAAAATAATTTGGAAAATAGTAATAAATTGCAATATATCGCAGAATATTGCAATGTGTCAAATCGCAATAATATTATAACACACACACACACACACACACACACACAACCACACACACCACACCACACACACCACACCACACACACACACACACACACACACACACACACACACACACACACACACACGTCGAGTTGAGGAGGAAAAAAAATAAAATGCAGGAAAACTCCCTGATCATGGCCCAGACAAGCACGCACACACACAGTCCCTGAGGCCTGCCTCTCTAGTTATGGAGCTATCCAAAGGTTTACAGGATAGTTACTGCCATCTTTTTTTTTCCAGACAGCAATAAGAATAGTGAGCAGGGCTAGTTGACGACCTCTGACCTGCCACAGCAAAATTAATGTCCAGTGAGTCACCGAGGAACCCGCGAGGATGGATACAGTTTTGTTTTCTGGCTTGGAGCTGCTTTGGCAGACTGGATAACTGGTGAACCGATGGCTGATCTTGTTGGCAGTATGACTGGTTAGCTAATCACAGAGTAGAAACAGGATCTCCAAATAGTCATGTTTGCTTGAAGAAATAGTTTGACTCGCTTATTCTCTTTCTAGTCTAGAGTTAGATGAGAAAAATCAAATATCACAATATTTTTAACTAAATACACCAATGTCCATATTGTAGCAAATATTAGATTAACTGAAACCACTTTACTGTAATGCTGCCATTAAACCCAGGAAACTATAACATGTGTCATATCACGATAATGAAGTTACAAAGCTAATCTAGCTGTTTCCCTCTGTTTCCAGTTTTTGTGCAAATCTAAGCTAACCAATTCCAACATATGAGAGCAATATGGATCTTCTCATCTAAAACTCGGCAAGAAAGCAAATAAGCGTGTTCCCAAAATGACAAGCCGGTTCTCAACGACAAGGAAAACTAAGGCTGTAGTTGTTTGTTGAGCCCACTCGCTGGTTAGCTGACAGATACCTGCTAACATACAGTATCAGATGTGAATATGCTCCAGTACCCACAACAGCAGCCCATTTTGTATCTCAATCAAATACTAAGCTATGGGACCAGCTCCAGCCTGACTCTCTACACTCTATGTGAGAACCTCCTCAACTCTTCCATTGAGGCAGGACATGTCTAAACAAGACAAATGCCTTGGCCAAAGGACTATGGAAAAAATGGAAAAGAAAAGACTATTACTACGACACCATGGAAATCATAGTGTCAAATTTCAAGTTGGACAGTTCAAGGAAGGGGTTGTGGGAGCGAGTTGGGGAGGGGGAAAGGAAAAAACTAATCATTCTCTGCTCATGTTTGGAAGGAGGGAAACAACTTTCCCAGCTATTGTGATTCAATTTAAATGCGGACACTGATTCACAGCTCTACGAATCAGTAAACTGTGAGCTATACATTTATTTATGAACATGACATTAATCAGAGTATAGATTCTGACTTGGAGCTCAAGTTGTTATGCTAAAAGACAGCCAAGCCACTTCAACTATGCTGACCGCTTGACAATCACATTCCTCACTGAGAGCTGGAGCTAAAGGAATGTCTAACGCAGCACAAAGCTCCTGTCGTTCAGGTCGAGGACCAAAGACGAGAGAAGCATTCTCTGGAAGGGTTGGGTCGGTTTGTGCGCTGTGGTTTTGGGACAATGGTGTATAACTAAATTTAACTATTACCGCTGTTGAAAAGCAAAAAAAAGCCTTAACTGTCTTGACTAAAGCAATACAACTACATGCATTTTTTTCAGACATAATCTGTGTGCTCATCACCAAGTGTTTGTGTTGTGTGTTATTGTGTGTGCAAACCACATGGGGTTCATAGTTCACTGGTGCATGTCATAAAACATGGACTTCCATGACTGAATGAGAGGGTTCACTTTTTCTTTCACAAAAGCTTCATTCTACTGTAAACATGCTCTGCTTTTCTTAGGTTACTTGTATTTCTTTACACTCTTTTCCTAGCAGTGAGCTCAGCTCGTATAGTTTCAGGAGTCAAAGTACTCCCATCCCCCTAGCGAGTGCACACACAGACAGAGAGAGAGAGAGAGAGAGAGAGAGAGAGAGAGAGAGAGAGAGCTGAGAGGGTAGAGAGAGAAAACCTCCCCAGTAATGTTTTAATGCCAGTAGTTGTACTCTAAGACTGCAGAGAAACTTGGCATCAACAAGCTGCTCAAGCATGATGGCTTTACCAGAGCTTGTGAGGAGAACTTGTAAGCCTTTTGATAACTTCCGCATTTTACTCTTCCAGAAAACGACTTCTTAAGAAGCCGTTTTTACACAGAGCAGTGCGTATCCCAATATTTTCCGTGGCAATACTGTATCACTACACAAACGCAAACTACTGATCTATTTTTATTATATATGTGTTGGTCAGTTTGTCTGCTTGACAATCCTATTTTTCAGCAACAAAATTGAAGTGAGATGAACAAACAGAGATTGTTAGATAAAACAGATGTTGACAAAGTTTTCTTTTGGGGACATTATTTGAAACTGGAAAAAAGGTAATCAATTATTTTTCAAAACGCAATAATATTGTATTGTAACAATATTGATGTGAGGACTCTGGTGATTCCCACCCCTACGTGCTATCGGCCAGTAAGCTAGGCTGTGTCTGTTTTTTTATTTTTTATTTGGACGTGCGCAAGTGGACAGGGGGAGAAAGAAAAAATACTCGGGGAATAGCCAATCCTGCTTTTGATTTCGATAGTCAAAACCGAAAGCCCATTTTTCGTTGATTTCCATTCTTTAATAGTGACACCCCTACCCCTGACAGTTGTATATGAACAGTGACGGAGAAGAAGAATGTCATATTCACCTGTAGGAGGTCATCCTTTAGCACCTCAGTTTTCTCAGCCCTGTTGAGGGAAACACAAATATGAAGCCAAAGGTTAAATACTGACAATACATTTTGAAATACAAACACAGACAGAAAAACACACCTTCAACATCGAGAGATAAGATATAATACATCAACACCCAAACCATATAATGCAAATATCAATGCAATGCAGATAGGGGTGCACCTGTCCTATGGTAGGGAATTGTAATTAAATGCATATTAAACAGATCTGCAAAGATTAAATCAATTAGTTGTCAACAATTACATTTATCAGCAACTATTTTGAGTAATTTCTTATGTAAAAAAATATCAAATTCTCCGACTTCAGCTTCTTAAATGTGAATATTTTCTAGTTTCTTCTTCTATGACAGTAAACAGAATATTTTTGAGTTATGGACAAACCAAGACATCTGAGGACGTAAGAATGGACTTAGGAAACCACTGTACAACATCTTTTTGGCATTTTATAGACCAAACAAGTAATTGATTAATCAAGAAAATAATCAACAGATAATCAACAATGAAAATTATTGTTAGTTGCAGCCCTAGTTTTGAATGTGTATTTTGAACTTGTCTCAAACTCTACTCTAATGGATCATCATTTAAAAAATACATGACCTAACTTGCGGTTTAAACTCAGATAAACCGATGAGCACACAGCAAACCAGACTATCAAACAAAAACAGAAGAGCACTTCCAGCCCAATCTGTCTGCAGTTGTGCCTGCAGCAAAGTTACACAGCTCATACTATGCTTAAATCCACAATAAAATGTTGTCACATGATAGACCTGCAAACAATGAGAAATATAATTTCTGCACACATGTACAAGCCCATCACCACTTGTGCCTGTGGCTTTTTTCCATGATGGACCTGTTGAATTCCTCCCCCGTGCCCAAACACAAACTTCCTCTTGTGTCATCTTCACCTTATTTGTTATGGCAACAAGGAGAGGTGTGTGTGTGTGTGTGTGTGTGTATATTTGTGTAGGAGTTGCCAAGTGGCTTGTTGATGTCTGAAACACACTGAACACATTGCACATTGTAGCAAGCAGAGTCTGCAGAAAACAGGACAGAATCATTCCAAATTGCTTGGACCTCAAAAGATATTTCCACCCATTTTGGAATGTTGCTGAGCTTGTGAGACCAGCAAACGAGCTCATTGCTCACCCTGTCGATATCTAACAAATACACAGACCACACAGGTATTACATCCACACACCAAATCCCTGAAGACCTCTTCTCCCTCCTCTACCAGAGCCGACCCACACTATAGATTTAAATCTCACAGGGATCAATTAACCCTCTCCCACACAAGAGCAATTACCTAATACTGCTGTAAACTACACCCTACAGATACAGGCTTACCTCACTAATGCCTGAAATATCCTCACCATTTTCTTGAAAACGCCTTTGGCTAGTGCACACTGTTGCCAGCTCATACAATGAGTAGCAATCTTTTAACTGGTCAAAGATTCGTTTTGACAGTTTTTCATTGTATGTGATCAGTAATTTGCTGTTTAGCACGCAGTATAAGTACTGACAATCATGCTGCAATGAGGGCATTAAGTGTCTGATAATAATTTTTAAAGACTCTCAAATGTAAATATTGTAGTAGTAGTAGTAGTAGTAGTAGTATTGTATTATTGCTCACTTTTACTCAAAACATGCAACCGGCAACATAGGATTCCATTCACTATGCTAAGCTAACTAGCAGTGGCGCTGCCGGTGTTGTAATGGACTAAAACAATGCATGCACTGAGACCAAAAATGCGATGGCCCACCTTGCTACAGCTAGGGGAGACTGTGATAGGCCCTATTTCAACAAATGGTGGCGTGTTCCTTTAACATTGTGAAATGTTCAAGTTGCAGTTCTTGTTTTGAAGAAAATATCGATACTCTCAGTATCTACTGTAGCTTCTTGAATTGATGTCTTGACTCTTGATATATAACAAAACTGCTTTTTATGCTAATTTCTTCAACATACACGTCTTGTCATGAGCAACAGAGATTTTTCAGGTAAAGAGGAAACTCATAAAATATGTTTAAAACAGATTGTATGTACACCGGTATATAAAATGGGAACAAACAAATTACTTTCATGGAACACTAATGCAGGCAGCCAATATCTACTTTCATACAATAAAGTTACTGCTTGTTACTGTTACTTTACTTTAGCAGTTGAACAAAGGTTGAGATGTACTATATACGTATACATACACACACATATATGTGTGTGTGTGTGTGTGTGTGTGTGCGCGCGTTAGGCCATTAGATACAATCTGCAGCCAGAATACCTACACACTGATCCACATGATTGTATTACACATTAGGCTTTAGTGGCTTTTGAAGGAAAAGCTACATGAGAAATCTTTAGATGCCTATCAATATTGAATCAGCATTGATTTGACAAGAGTGCAGCTTAGCTCTGGCCAGCAACTATTGTTCTAAGAATAGACTCACACAATGCTGGAGCCCGGACCCTCAAAGAAAACTTTGAGCAAAACAACACAGAAAGGCAGAAAAAGTAGAAACAGTAACAGTTTGTTGTAAAATTTAAAAAAACAAAACGTTTGATTACTATGCCACTGGGACAATTCATCACCCACAGAGTAATAACAGTAAAATCTTGTTTATTCATGTATTATATACGTTTTGTTAAAAGTGCTCTGTGTAAGCTTATCTCTCCAAAGTGCTCCAGAAGTATGCAGGGAATCATAAACACTGCAATCTTAAACCACACTGCAACAACTACATGTAGATCAAACTGCTTCCTCTTTTGTAAAAAAACACCCCTGTGTGGCTGTGTAACATCCCCAACCCTCCGTTGTGTCCCCGTCAACACAACCATGGAAATGCTTACTCCACAAAACCCTCCGTGCCTGGCCCTTCCTATGCCAAACAGAGAACCACATCATCACAAACCATCATGGGAGACACAAATTCACTGGTTTGTGAAATAAAGAAAAGGTCATCCGAGGGCTATTGTGGCGATCAAAAACCTATAGTTAATAATGCTTTCATATGTGGAAAAAGATTACTTTTTATAGTTCACGATAAAAGGTATCCTGAGTGGTGGAGGGGATGTGGTTGAGAATAAATCCATCAGGTTTAGGCAAAATATTCAGTCTCAAAAATCAAAAGGAGCAGCTTTATGGTGATATAAATGTATACTTTGTCTTTAAGTGTGTGTAATCAAACTGATGTAGAGCAGCAACGATTTGTAGATAAATGGATAAGATGTTCAACAGTAAAATAGTCGGCAACTTTTCGACTATTAAAATCAATTAGTTGTTTTGGTCATAAAGAAAAAATTGGAATAGCCTATTTAAGTAAACTAAATATCTTTGGTTTTGTGACTTTCGGTCAAATGTATCTGAGAAAACCAAGGCCAGTGACTACAGGCTTGGAAAGTCCTTTTGACGACACATTACGAGGATCATCTGCAGACACCATTAATGCAGTAATAACTGGAGTCTTAATGGTGGCTGCTGATAGACAACAGGGCTTGAAACCCCTGTAGGGACAGAGATGAAGGGAGAGGAGAGGAGTAGATGGTATAGATATTGTGTGTGTGTGTGTGTGTGTGTGTGTGTGTGTGTGTGTGTGTGTGTGTTTGTGTTTAAACTCACTGCCAGTATTACCACACATCAGGAAACATGTGTTTGTGTGCACACCCTTTCCTACAACTGCAGAAATAACAGTATGATCTTATGTAGACCTCTACTGAAGTGAAAGCTGGAGACTTTACAGGGGCCCAAAGCGGATGAGAGCCTGCAGGGCTAAACAGTATTTCTTCTGCAAGCCCAGAACTGCTACCTCCAGGTATAAGATATTTACAGAGGAAATTAAATTAATCTTATTAGAACAACTAATTGGAAACTATAAATATCAATTAATCCCCTTTGCAATTCCATCAAGCAACAATTACAAATATTTCCTAGTTCTAGCATCCACATTGAGGGAATGTGCAGCTTTTCTCAGTTGTATTGAATTCTTAAAATAGATTTGTTTGTGTACGTTCATCTTGGGCTCACAGAATGTATGATGAGCATTTTACTACTTTCTTTGCATTTCACAAAATGATTAATCAATAATGGAAATAATCATCAACAGCCCTAAATCTAAAGTCACTGACTTATTATTATTATAATTATTATTATTATTATTATATCCTTATGATATCACAGACACACAATAAGCCCCACATAAATAGGAGGAGAATATTAATACTTAATTAAACGACACCTGGAAAACCTTTCACTTTTTTTGAAACTCCTTGTTTTGTCTTAAAAAAAATCAAGTTAATGTGACATGTGGACAAGTGTAGTTTCTTTTTGACATTACTCAACTTCAAACAGATGCTTTACTTTCCTCAAACTTAAACTATGTTACGCACAAAACTTGGCCCAGCCCAGCCCAGCCCAGCCCTTCCGCCAAGACAGATGATAACACTAGATATTGACAAACTATGAGAAACAACAGTGTTGGCCTGCCAGAATATCAACTTGAAATAATGCATGTTGTTAAAACACACACTCACCTTCCAACTGTCTGGTTGGCAAGTTGCTTCATGCGATTAAACTGTTTCTTCATGTTTTTTTCTTGTGTGTCTCCTGCAAGTGTGTAAAGGTTAGCAGCACCTCGGAGCGCTGTCGTTCCTCCACCGTGGATCTAAAAGTTGCGCTACGTCGCAGCCATTGTGGCTGAAAGGGCTGCGCTCCGACCACTTTTACGCACTATAACTGGATGATTTTACGGATTGAACTTGGTAACATTTGGCTGTCGGTAGAGACGCAAAGAAGTTAGTTTAAACAACTCATGACAAGCTGCTGGATCCCCACTGACACGAGTATCCGACTTCCTATTAAACTAGTTTGGGCGCAACCAGTGCGGCTGGTAGGAAGGAGGAAGTGCCTTTACTTCCCTACTGTATGCTGCATGGCCCAATGGTGACATGTGATACCTTTGCAAGAAAAAAAGGAAAAAAGCATTGACTCAGCTATTGGTCTGTCATAGACATGTCGAAGTCAGGTTTTCAATAGAAAACATATAAAAGTGTTAAAATAAGCTGATTATAAAAAATTATTTCCTAAGTAATGGGACAAATTGGAGAAACATGACCAACCAGCTACCAGCTACAATTTACCAAAAAAGAAAGAAAAAAGTTACATTAGTTGCATTTACTCCACTGTTCCAGTGTCAGTCTGGGTCATCTCAGAGATGGCTAAACACATCCGTGTAATTTGTTTCACCCTCCGGACTGATTGGAGATCAGTTAAATTCAATCATTAAACACCGCATCAGCACTCTAGTGTTAAGAGTCATCTGCTGCCATCTTGTGGCTGTTGTTCTATATTATGACAGACGCCTCTAAAATCAATCTGTGGTTAATTTCTCTTTTTTTCTGTTTTCTAATCATTGTTTTTCTTCTTTATTTCAACATAATTTCACTATAATGCTTTTTACTATCATATTGAAATGCTTAAACCTAACTGATGATTCACAATCATCTTAGATTTGTGCTGTCACCCAAATAAAATCATTATCAGAAAGGTTTATTGCCATAATGAGCACACAAATGTGGAATTTGCCTTGGAGAAAGGTGCATACATAAACAACCTTGTTACAGGGTTTATGACATTCAGGCTCATATAGCTCAAAAGCATACCTTTTCAGACAAAGGGCACACCTTATCGGCTTAACATAGCCTATATTACGAGGTCAATATTAAATGGGACCTATGAACTGTTTGTCATGGGACTGAGGGTGACTTTATGATCCCAATAAATGGAGGAAACGTACGGTGTCTGCATTCTTAACTTTTCTGAAAGTACTATAACTCCTTTGTTGACGTTTCAGAACAACTAGTGGCAAAGTTTCACATTTCTCAAATCAAGTGAGGATTCAAAGCCACACAAAACAGCTTCCATAGAGAATATACTCTAGTGATTGAGTTAGGCTTGATTAGTATGGAGCTAGAACAGTGACAGTAACCTGTGATATTGAAAACAAAATTTGGCATTGAAACAAAAAATATCAGCAATGAAAATTGTTGAACTGATATATAAAATACAAACATCAAAAAGTAATTATCTCACAATCCTATGATATTATCTCACTTTGACATTTTTTCGCATTATGGTGGATATTTTTTCTTGATGTCTGTGTCTTTTCAGTGACAGTTTTTTTTTTTTTTTTAAGCTGTATGGAGGTTCCTATGGAGGTGCAGTTTCTCGCCAGCAGCCTATGTAAATTACCCGTAAACCACGCCCTCTTTGTCCCTCCCCTCAGGCCCCTCCTCCCTACGTCAAAACAGTGACAGAAAGTTGAAACTGAAAACCAGTGACATTGTAAAAATCTTGACAGTGTAAAAAAAAAGATCCAGACATCAAGAAAAAATGTAGATTGACATTGAAAAACCTACCATAATGCGAAAAAATGTCAAAGTGAGATAATATCATAAGATTGTGAGATTATTACTTTTCGATGTTTGTATTTTATATATCAGTTCAACAATTTTCAGTGCTGATATTTGATGTTTCAATGCCAAATTTTGTTTTCAATACCACA
>NC_045747.1:7761923-7778606 GCF_008692095.1 Etheostoma spectabile
TTACTGTCACTGTTCTAGCTCCATAACAAATCCAATAAGAACAGCAAACAATTCAAAATGACAGTTTACTTTTGTTTCCTGCAAGTGAGCTACCAAATAAAGATGTCAGCAATTGGTCTGCATCTTGTTTAATAAGAGGTCTTTGCAGGCCATAGACGCAGTGTCCTGCTTGACCCTGCCTTGGAAAAGCACCATCCAAAAACAGGTTTGTGTAACTTTGCAGTAAATTTCAGGTTCCAGTCACTGACATAAACTAGCTTATTTTAAATAGTTCACAAACTTGTCAGCAAATTCATCAAATGTTTATATTTGCAAGTGTACTCTTGAAATTTGAGAGGACTTGCTATGATCAAACTGTTAGATTAATAAGACAAAAGAGTCAAAGAGTTCAAGGCAGATCAGTGGAACCACTCTACCCAAAACTCTCTCCGTAGTACCAAAGTCCGTGTGATTAGCAGGCATAGAGCTATTTGTATGCACACCTCAGGGTCACACGCTCAGTGTTACATCCTCAGCTCGTGCAACCAGACCTCCCTGAAGACGCGTGGCTGATGAGAAGATGGAGATGGGTGAAGTCGAGGCGTCTGCCACCAGCCAAGCCTCATAACAAATTAGAGAGTGTCTGGGCGAGGTGGTGCAAACTATTTTCTTTGTGTTTATTGGGTGTGTGTCCGTCATAGAGAAGTCTGCAGTGAGGCTTCTGCTAGCTGTGGTGCACGGTCTAGCTGTAGCCGTCATGGTGGCCTGCATGGCTGAGTTCAGATGAGGATCACCTTAAATATTTTATACAGTTTGTTGTGCCATGAACAAAGAGTCTTATAGTTTTCTTAGTCATCATAGATTTATCTCCTGTTTAATGTATGGACAATAATTAATCACATACAAACTGTCTTTTCTTTTGAAACAGGATTTTTATTTTTATATTTAATTTTTTGGGGGGGTGAAATTTACTCCCATTTGGATCCCTATTCAACCATCTATTCACCCTGGTCATCTATCTGTGTTGGGGGATTGAGATGATCATGGTGGCCCCACATCTCACATGTCAGTTGGTCGGAGGGGTGCTTGGAACTGCTATGGTGAAGGTGAACATGTCTCATTTTTCATTAAAGCATCCGTCTTTCCCTCTCTTACATGCATGTATAATAGACCTGAGTTATGGCTGAATTGATGTCAACAGGCGATGACCTCAAGAGAAAACTTTGACAAAGCCCACGGGGCTGCGTTTGTTCTGCTGCAGTCAGACAGTGACATAGGAGGAGCTGTGTTGGGAGAGGTCGCCATGACCTGCCTGGTCACCATGGTGTTGCTGCTGGGGGCCGTCAACGCCAAAAACAGAAGCCCCTTGGTGCCATTCATGGTGTGAGCACTGTTGTTATCATCAACATCTTGGCTGGGTGAGTAAAAATGAGTGAGGAGAAAAAGAATTGTGAATCTACAGATCATTTCTAATAAAGTGAAGTTTGATGGTCAATTTACATTCTATGTGTATGACTTAATATCATGTAGAGATGTATTTGAGTTATTTTACATGTCTGTCAAAGTCAAATATCAAAAATCACATCCAATTTGCATTTTAATAGCTAAATATCACATAGGACTTTAGTTTGTTGCGTTAATGCTGCAGCAGTGATGGAACTTGGGCAGAAATATACAATGAGGGTGGATTAAATCTACATAATTATTATTGTTTTCTACATAAATAATGGGAAACTCATCTGAATATCTCATACCTGTTTGTTTATTCAGTGGAGATGTACCTGGCACCTGTCTGAACCCAGCCAGAGCCTTCGGTCCAGCCACAGTGAGCAACTACTGGGTTAATCACTGGGTCTTCTCCGTGGGACCCATTGCAGGAGGTCTAATAGCAGCTGCGCTGGTTCGGTATACACAACTTATACACTTTGTACTTTAAAGAATCCTGTGTTTTTATGTTACTGTATTTTGATTAAAGATTGATCACTGACTGATCAAATTACAAACTGTTTTCCTGCAGTTGCTGACTTCTCCTTGGAGACAAGAAGATTTGACTCATTCTGAAATTAACTGAAGTGACAAATCACAAGATTGCTTCATCATCTAAAGTTACAATATAACACCCTTATGATGTTCCACTAAGATGTTTGTGTATGTTCATGCTTGGATTTTTCACTTAATCATAGGTAATCACGTTTGTTTTTTGGCCACATTAAGTGTGTAACTTGACTCTTAATTCTCTAATAAATGATGAAGTTTGATTGATGGTTATGAAACAAAGCCTGCACAGAATATTATGCTCAGCTTACAGGTTAATTTAACATGATCGTAGTTCCTCCACACTGCTATGGGTAAAGTTTAACACAGTTGTAGATGATTAATAAACTTAGTAAACGTATCTCTCTCTAGTGCAAAGAAATACATTTTGTAAAGCCTTGACTGTGTTTTATTTAAGGACAAGGACATTAGGGAAATCTAGTTTTCAACCAGGTGCAGGGACCACAATTACTATATGGACTTAAGATAAACTCTCAAACATATTACATTTTCAATTGAGAAGACCATAAGAAAAAGCTTGAGCTAAAATTCAATTACTTCAGATTTTCAACCACAAATGCTGCCCACCGTTAAAAGGAGACCAAATGGCAACCTTTTCAAAGCCAAAAGACATCCTTGCTTCAGCTTTGTATCCCAATACCCTGTCCCTGGTCTCAATGGTCGGAGCAGTGAAAGCCTGTTCCACACTGGAGGGTATCATGCTGTTTCCATATTGTACCCGTGGGCCTCCCCACAGCAGTGGCCCACATGGGAAAGCAGGCCAGGCGGTGGGATAAACCAATTACCCCCAAAGTCTGGGTGGACTCCTGCCGGTGCACCACGCAGCAGCTCTGGGCCGAGCCCTCCTGGGCTGGTTCCCCTTGAGAGCCTGCTGGAATTCCCAGAGATGAGAATTGTGTGGTCTCAAAAGCCTGCAGAGAGGTTATATTTTGCTTGGAAATTTGACATGGTGGCCCCCCTGGGACAATACCCAGGGAGGAGACTTCAAACCAGGCTTCTGCAAGATGAAAAAAAACTTTGTGGGAAGCTTGAGTTTTGGGCAACATTTATTGAAATAAGATGGTTTGTCTTACAGATACTTAGATATGTAAAAACACAAAACGTTTTTTTCATATTGCCAGTGATTTCTTTCATCTAAAACTATTTGTGCAATAAATCTCATTTTGCTAATTTATGTGTGATAAAGCTATAAAATGCCTAAAAACACTCCCAGAAGTCAATTTGAATGTTTTTAGTGGTTGAGATGTTGAATATATATGATGTTTGCAAATCAAGTTCTAACTGAAACTAAAAGACAAGACACTCACACAAAAAAGAGCAATAGAGAGAAATATGAAAGAGCACAGAGCAGAAATACACAATAAGTAAAAATGTGGATGGAGTGAGAGTAAAAGGAACGGATCCCCCCTTGTCTAGCTTCTTGGACTCACAAGCCCTGATGGTTTCTATGTGACAGCAGCCGTGACAATGGTCATCATGTCTGCTGGAGGCCTTGTCACTGCAGAGCCATTGTGGGGGCCCCATTCACCACGCAGTCATTTACACTTTCATTGGCAGCTATTTAGTCCTCATAAAAAGTTCAACACACCAATTTGTGAGCCCTGCTCAGCCAAGGAGAAGTGTGGAATAGGCAAAGAAAGCAGTTGCTTTAAAAGTCAATTAATTGTTCCCCTCTGGGAGGGGCCGAGGGGGAGGATCCCCAGGCTTTGGGGCCTCACATCTGTCCATTGGTCTTCTCAGGCTGTGATGCCGGGACCACATGACTCAATAGAAAAGTCCAATTCAGTCTGCTCAGAGCTTTTCACCATCTAAGGAGATTTTTGTATTTAATGTTATGGCAGGGCTATCCTATTATCATAACAATCTGATTACAGGGGAAAGTATGGGATGCAGAAGGAAAAGGGCCAAAATAAGATTGTAGAATACTTATTAAATCCCATTCTCCTCAGAAAAACAGAGATTATGAAGCATATAATGGGAAATGGGGGTGTTGGTTCATTTAAGCCTTCACCCAGGGGCTGGAGGGCTTCATGAAATTTAGATTTCTATGCACTGATCATGAGCACTGATCATTCAGTTCATCAGACACACAGCTAAATTAACTTACCTGATTCTCTGTTAAATATAAAAAAGAAATCTGCAAATTACTGTGTTGGGAACTTTATTTGGTATTAATTTTGCTAATATATTTGCATCTGATGATAAAAAACCTGATAGAAATGTTCTCTTGTATAGTTAATTTAAACAGGGTAAGATAATCTTGCTAAATCAAAATGTGGAAATGTTTGATTTGAATTTGATTTTGTCTTGCCAGCCTTGCACAATTGAAATATTAAAATATCAAGTCTTACTGACAAAAAACGGACACTTGCAGACCTTTTCTGATATATCATGTCCACTCAAAGCTGAGCTTTTACCAAAAGTCTCAATTATTAAACCATATCATGTAGTAGTCTCTGAGTTAAATTTGTAAAATATTACTACTGACACATGCCAGTATGATAAATGAACAGATCTAAGGGAAAATCGTTTTAAAAACCGAAGTATGTGACAATGTATCAAATGATCCTTTGAATAAATGCAAACAAATATCATTACTTAGACAGTGGAGGATTTATTTTTCATTATAAACACAATAATCCTAAATTAGATGCTTAGATATTTAATTCAAAGAGTACAATAGACAAAATAAAGAGGATTTGAAACTTAAGATGAATCAAATAAAAATAACTTCACAATCATACATATACAAGGCTATTCACTATAGGATAAAATTGGCAATTATGAATGGCCGTGCTTTAATCTTCCCTCCCACCTCAGTTAAGGGGGCAATTGTCACACAAGAGCCAGCAAAGTGAACAACGGTTGATGTGGGGATAAGCACAAAGAGAGAGCAGCAACCCAACCCCTTCTCGGTCTCTCAGGACTGAGGGCAGTGATGGGAGGGAGACAAAGGCCGGTCCTCTCTGGGCCTCAGGGCGGGAGGCCCTGATTTTTGCCTCTGCTCTCCTCCTCCAAATGTGTATTTCACCAGCAATTCAACAGCTACGTCCATGCTGTTGATGCTGAATGCCACCTTGCCGTCACAAGACAACATCACAGGGATCCCACAGTGTCAGGACAAGGGTGAGGATGCCTGTGGATAAAGCCTGGATGGCTTCAGTGTAGGGCTAAAACAGCACACTTCCTCAGTCTAAAGGGAAGTCACAAGAATTCCGCCGTGCTGCCCAGGCAGTCTGGTAAACAGACAGGAAGTCTTTGTATCGTGGGGCACACCCCAACCAAGCTTCCCCAAAGTGTTCTGACCCTGTGAAGAGAAACTCTCCGTCCCCAGGCTTAACGTGGCACTGCAAGAGTGTGTGAATGTGTCCACGCCAAGACGGGATGGACCGAGGTGACCCAGAAGCAGCTGCTTGTTGCTCAAACACTCCACTGCGCTGCCAGTACACCCTTGCTGCTGACACCTCCACCAGCGACGTCCGACGTTCAGAGTCGTGGGAAACGCTGTTGATGAAGCCCCGGACCACTGAAAGAACAAAGAGGAAGACCATGTTTATGCACTTCCCTGCATTGAGTAAATAAAGTGACATTTAAAAAAAAAAAAACAGTGTGCTTTGGATGTAGAAATCTTAGTAGTTTCCTACATGTTATTTTTTCTGTTCTCTCTTTTCTGTCTTTGTTTTCTCCATTTACACCTTAGCTGGTCAGCTATGCTTTATCTTTAAACAAACATGGCAGGTTTGTGAGATTGAGGCACGTAAATGAAGCCCAATGGACAGATTACTTTTGCTCTGAAGCACAGATCTCTTCTTTTCTACAGCTCCTCCTGACATCTGTTTGACCCCTCTGAACTGCCAGCAGAGCTACTGCTTATTGAGCACACACCGGACCATGAGAACAGCTTTTAAAAGTGTGTATCCTTTCAACGTTAACATTTTAGTGTTAACTTGTGTAGCTAATTTGATGTACTTTATATTATATTGGTTTTCTCATAGCGTATGACACTAATCATATTTTATAAAGTGATCTCATGTTTTTTTTTTTTTACATAAAATCTGTGGATGAATGAGTATGAATATTTTTTACTACCTAAATAAATGTAGAGGAGTAGAAGTATAAAGTTGTGTAAACATGTTGCATAAAGTGGAACATGCAAGTAACATGCATGTTTATACTATGTACAACAATTGAATGATTGTGTTACATTACATTCAACAAATGAGAGTTAATGTTCAGTTTTTCACACTTCATTCTCATTTATGCCAATATACTTTATGCCATGCAAACACCATTATCCCGCGCAAATCACTTTTATATTCTTCAGGGTTTTTTTTTAACACTTTGGCTACTATACCTTACGTTGTTTACATGTCCAATATATCTCAGTAGGACTAATATTGTTCTGTCAGTGTGTCTGTATTGTACAGTAAGTAACAAATCTTGGGTTTGTAGAACAACAAATATTGTGTACCCACCAAAGTCACTGTTGCATACAGCCATGAGGAGTTCTGTGTCATTGCAGGGTCGGCATGAAGCTGTGAGTAGAGATAATCAGAACAGAAAAGGACAGTTAAGAAGATGAAAACCTGCATCAAATCTGTCAATCATAATCACCCTCTCCTACACCATGCATGACTCAGCATAGCTCTATGACTGACTATGATTGGTCTCCTCTATGTCCCCAAGTCAAAGCTCCGCAGTTTTGGGGACCGAGCCTTTTCCAGGGCAGTTCCAAGGCTGTGGAACTCCCTCCCCCATGAGATCCGCATCTCTGAGTCCCTCACCATTTTTCAGTCCTGTCTGAAGACCCATCTTTTCGGTTCTGCCTATCCTTAGTTTTTTTTTTTTTTTTAAATAAACACTGTCTCTACCCTGTTAAGCGACTTTGAGCTCGGGAAAAGCGCTATACAAATTCAATTTATTATTATTATTATTATTATGATTGATAGCTGGGTGTCAATTCTCCTCCCTTTCACTCCCAGGCCAAAAATCTGACACATGAACCAGCTGCATTCCTCTCCCTCCTCACATCAAAGATTAAAGAAACCAGGGGTTCGATGAAGGAATGCGGCTCCTGTGTTTCTGCTCTGCCCATAATGCTGCCTCCCGATCAAAAAAACCCACGAGTCCTGACCCCGTGTTTGACACCTATTGTGTCCACCTAATTGAATAACCCTGTGCCAATGCAGGAGACTGCAGGAGTCAAACACTTCTGCAAGACTGGCAATGCAGAAAAGATATACCAGCAGCTGTCTATTGTGGACACAATGACATCACCACATTGGGACAGGCCTGAACACTTGGATAAATGCTGATAAAGAGACATGAACAATAAAAAGGCATTTGTGGAATCTGCAAAGTATTTACGGCCTCGATTCATGCCCCTTGGCCCGGTGCCCTTCAGCCGCTCTGTGGTCTGCTCTGTTCTCGCTGCTTTGTCCCGCCGACATAAACCAGACAAAACACACACTGACCAGCAGCTGCAAGCTCCAGTCAGCATGATTGGGGTTCATAATTAAATAACGACTATATCTCCTAGGAATTAGGACAGGCCACTCCATCACACTCCACAAAAGTTAATGCAATTGAAGGCTTTAAGATTTTATTTGAATTTTTGGTGCAAATTTCTATCTAGAATATGCATTTCCTGCAGAAAATGTTTGTGAAAGCTGAAAAGCTAAATTACTGAAGCTAAACTGGATTGCTGGCATAATTGCTTAAGAATAATGTGAAGTGGTGAGAATAGTGAGTGGGAATGGTTTAATTAGTATGGATTTCATTTAAATGTTGAAAATACCGAAAATGTTTTTAAAAAGGGGAATAGATTTTTTTGAAAAGAAAAGTCATAGTATAGCATGTCAAAAAAGTGATAAACATTCATGTCACTGTCTCTACAGCACCTGTTTACTGGTTCCACTTATTATTCCACTTATTTAGTATTATTCATCATTCACATTTTCAAATCTCACTTATTATTTTATTTATTCATTCATCATTCTCATTTCCTATTTCTGAACTGTTCATATGTTCATACTGTTCATACTGTTCATATTGTAATATAATAACATAATACTATTTATACCAGTATCCTTGCACTATGCTCCATATTTAAATAATTTTATTGATCTCTTCATTGCACTCATGCCTTTATATTGTTCTGTTTAGAGTATGTATATATTGTGTGTATATTTTTGTTTTGGTTGTTTTGTATGTGTAAGCACAGTGTGAGTATCGATGCTCCAAAGACAAATTCCTTGCATGTGTCCTCATACCTGGCGAATAAAGCTGATTCTGATTCTGATTCTGATGTTATAGTTTTGCAAAAAAAATGGTAAAAAGTCAGAGTATAGTATATCTAAAACACAGTCAATGTTTATTATGTTTTAAAGTAATAAAAACTCATTGATTAATATGTCAAAAAAATCATAGTGTATTGTGTCAAAAAAGTGATAAAATGTCATAGTACAGTACGTTGAAAAAAGTGGTAAAAAGTCATTGAATAGTATGTTGAAAAAAAGTGATAAAAAGTGATAGTATAGTATGATGATAAAAGTCATAAAACGTCATGGTATAGGATATCCAAAAAGTGATAAAACGTCATAGTATGTAGTATGTTGGAAAAGGCAATAAAAAGTAATTGTATAGTATGTCAAGAAAAAAGTGATAAAAAGTCATTGTAAAATGTTGAAAAAAGTCAGAATTAGTCAAAATAGTCATAGTATAGCGAAAGAAACGTGCAAACTTCACGTAAAAATGCCATGTCCTGACTGGTAATCGATCCAAGGGTGAGCATCTGAAGTGCCTAAAAGTCATGGTATAGTATATCAAAAAAGTGATAAAAACGTCATAGAATATACTGTGGTATGTGGGAAAAGTGCTATAAAGTCATAGGATGGTATATCGAAAAAAGTGATAAAAAGTTATTGTATGGTATGTTAAAATAAGTCGTAGTATAGTATTTTGAAAAAAGTGATGATTTTCTTCATATACTGTAGTAGTACGTCAACACTAGTCATAGTATTGTTAAATTGTAAAAAAGTGAAAAAAGTCGTAGTGTAGCATGTCAAAAATTGACAAAAAAACTGACAGTGTAGTACATCAAAAAAAGTCACTCTATACTAAATTTAAAAAAGTCATAGTATAGTATGTCAAAAATAAGGTATAGTATATAAAGTATATCAAAAAAAGTGATGAAAACGTTACATAGTATTTCCTGTATGAAATAATTTTTTTTTTTTAAATAAAAAAGTGATGAAAATGTCATGGTATATAGTATGTCCAAAAAAGTGTTAATGAACTCATAGTATAGCATGTTGAAAAAAGTGTTAATAAAGTCATGATACAGTATGTCGGAAAAAGTGATAAAAAAGTCATTGTATGGTTTGTCAAAGAAAGTCTGGAAAAACCTGCAAACTCCAGACAAAAAAAGTCAAGTCCTGACTGGGAATCAATCCAAGGGTCAACATCTGCAATGCCTTCTTGCTGGTCACCATGACAACAGATGTTACAAAAGTGACAAAAAGTCATAGTATAGTATTTTGAAAAAAGTAACAAAAGTCATAGTATGTTGGAAAAAAGTGATAAAAAAGTCATAGTACAGTATGTTGAAAAAAAGTCATAGTACAGTGTGTCAACAATAGTCATAGTATAGTACAGTATGTCGGAAAAACAATACAAAAAGTCATAGTATAGTGTGTCAACAATAGTCATAGTATAGTACAGTATGTCGGAAAAACAATATAAAAAGGCATAGTATAGTATGTCAAAAAAGTGACAAATAAGTCATAGTATAGTATGTTGATATAGTCATAAACAAATGATGAAAAAGTCATAGTACATAGTATGTCTGAAAAAGTGTTTACAAAGTCATAGTATAGCATGTCGAAAAAAGGGTTAGAAAAATCGTAGGATAGTATGTCAAAAAGGTAATAAAAAATCCTTGTACAATATTGAAAAATGGTTATAGTATAGTACAGTATGTCTAGTAAATTTATATCATAGCCACCATGATAATGAATTAATAAAGAGTTATAACAAAGTCATAGCATAGTATGTTGAAAAAAGTAATAAAAAGCAATAGTATAGTCTGAGAAAAATAGTCATAGTATAGTATGTCAAAAAAGTGACAAACAAGTCATACTATAGTATGTTGATATAGTCAAAAACAAGTCCTGACTGGGAATCAGTCCAGTGGTGAACATCTGTCAGTGCCTACTGGCTAGTGCTATTAGCAGCGTTGCTGACCACTGAGCCACCATGACAATGGCTTTATAAAAAGTTGTAATGAGTCATGGTAAAGTATGTCCAAAAAAGTGATAAAAAGTGATTGAATAATATCAAAAAAAGTAATAAATAAGTCATAGTATAGTATGTTGATAAAAGTCATGAAACAATAATTGTATAGAATATCAATAAAGTGATATTGTGTGAATCAGCATTCACACATTAGGGTAAATTTTATAAAGGGTTTATTAATTGTAATTAATGGCTTAATTGCATGCACTACTACTTCATAAAACAGTTATAAACCACTAATGAGAGCATTTTTGGGTTAATATGTTGTAGAAAAAAAACGTTGTTGATATTTATCTTTTATTTGAGGCAGCTGTATGTGTTTACAGCCCATAAATAAAAGCTTAATAAGGTATTACCGATAAAATAATATAAAGGTAAGTGGTCTTACGGTGGTGTAGTGGTCTTTTTTTTACAACCTGGCAACACAGGGGTTAGCCTCATCAAATGTCTTATAACTGTCCTATGAAGCTTTAGTTAATGATTTAATAAATTAATAATGCCATTTGTTACACATTCTGCAAAACCTTTTATAAGGGTCCACATGTATGAATGCATATCTTTTAGATTGATCGTCACAATGCTAAATTAGAGAGAGTCCTCTCACCCTGAAGCCCGCTGTGGCCCACGTTGGGTCCAGCAGTCCTGTTGCCCAGTAGCTCATATCTGAAGCCCATCGTGCGTCTGCTCCAGGGTCCATCACTCTGCGGTCTGGACTGGAGGTAGATTACGGGCCTGTGCGGGCCATCTGCCGTGAAACAGAACACCTGCTGCTCGGGCCGCCCGGTCTCTGTCACCAGCAGCTCCAGCTCCCCGGCTCGTTCAATGAACAAGCTGGCTCCACGGAAAGAGGTAGACGGTTTGATGCAGACAGTGGTGGGCTGCGAGGAGGACAGATTGGGCTCCAGGACCACCCGGAGAGCCTGGCCGGGGTATATCCACCTCACCGAGCCCTCTGTACAGCGCAACTGCACCTGGAGGACAATCCTGGAGTCCACACCAGCTGCAAAACCACTGAATGAGCGGGAAAAAACAAGATATTCACATATTCATGTGAAATTCAAATTGCTGTCATGTGCTATAGCATGGATTATGTAGTAAAGGCTTTATCAATGGTTACATTAGCATATCTATAAATATAAATACATTATGCTAATGTTATAGATCAGTTATTTAGTCTAATACATTTATTGTAGTAATTTAGTTTATCCTCTTTTGATAATAATGCAACTTTAAATGCTAATATTTAATAAATAAATGTTTATGTGCTTATCACTAACTTATAAATATCAACTCTGCAGTTGGCTAGATGGTAATAAGTCAATAACACAAGTTTTTTTTTATCATCAAGTCTGCAGTTAATGTTTGTTCAGATTGTATGCAGATACTTTCTGAACGTTTTCACAACACCGAGTAGGCTAAGCCAAAAGTTGTTCTTATAAATGTCTTTTAACTGATCTATAAAGCCTAAGTTAACAATTCAGCGTTATCTTTCAAAAGGCCGGTTTGGCCCTCAGTATGTTATGTCCCTCTTTTCCCCTCTTTAAAGTACAATAATCTTGCATATTGAGAGAAGTTGCTTACCTTCCAGTCCAGTTGCACAGATCAGCCGCACAGTGCTGTAACTGAAGAATCAGGATGCACATCAAAGTAATCACATTTGGCAACATCTCATCCACATGAAGATAAAAATTCAGACTGAAGTACACCGTAGTGCATGGCTAGAAAGTCTGTCTGTCAGTAGCCTAATCGAGAGTAGACTGCTCACACGCGACAAGACACTGTGACTGTGAAGCTTCACGGGATTCTCTCTCTCCCTCACCCTCTCTCTCTCTCTCTCTCTCTCTCTCTCTCTCTCTCTCTCTCTCTCTCTCTCTCTCTCTCTCTCTCTCTCTCCCTAATTAGGACTGATCCAGTTGTTGGGGACTGCAGGTCTTTGTCTTTGCTCTCTAAAGAGACACTTACCGTAGCTTAAAACCCTTCAGCCATCTGTTAACATCAGTGCGCCTTTCTGCACAATAATTCATCCACTTCTAAGAAGCTGTCAGCGGTTTATTGTTTTACTTTTTACAGAAGGGCTCAGTATACTTCGCATTTTAAAGTCTACATTTTTACAGGTAAATAGCAAAACTAAAATACAACACTTTAGTAAAAATCATCAAAGTTTTATCTAATTTGACCAACCCTTCTCTAAAAGTAAACAGGTTTTTATTACTGACGAGCAGCTGATTTTATTTCTGTGTTCGAGCTGCATCTAGTGGAGGGATGATGCAACACACACAATGAGGAGGCTGTAACTCAACAGCCGCAAATATTGTAGATCATTGCCAGCTTTCACCAATAATTAATCCACTATGGGTGAGTGGTTTCACTTCATTTAAACTTTCAGGGTCTTTGTGCGAAAATAGTTTGGGACCGTTTCAAGGTCTTGCTGTGGCGACATCTTGTGGAGGTAGAGACTTTAAAGCGAAGAAGCAGGCCTTTTGCATAAAGCTTGTATATAGGCCATGTTTAGGGCCGCAGGCAGCATCAGATCAAAGGGTTGAGGTTCTTGATGGGTATGTTGTTGGGTAAATTGCACTCATATGGAGACGTTGGCCAGACGTCACAGCTGCAGCAAAAGCCTTTGCTGCTCTTATCCCATAACCTTGAAGTTTGTATGATATTGAACCTGTCACAACTTTGAAAATTCACACATATTCACTACACAGAAGAACGAATGCAGAACATAACCGATAAGGCTGTGATACACTGCAAAGTTGCCCATGTTGCAGTGTATTGTTTATTATTTTGCGTCGAAAAGCATTTCCAGAAAACTGCTCTTCGCCACCAAATTTAATTAAATCACACATCAGTACATCACGAAATTCTGATAATAGCCTAACAGCTTAGTCAGTGATTATTGGTGAGCCAGAAACCAGACGGAGTTTTCTCACAGGAGTACCGGATGGTCAGATTGGTTCATGTGTCCCAGAGACACAAAGCAAAGTCAAATGAATGGAGGCTTTGTGCCTAAAAGAAGTGGCCTCTTATTGGCGCAGTGCTGCCTGGATCCTTCACATAGGCTGTAAAAGGTCTGATAGACTAAGGTGCTGAAAATTGGTTGCTGTCAGAAAACACAGTCAATGATGGGGAAAATCACGGCCCCTTAAAAAATGACAGTTTAAAGCATGAAAAACTCAACTCGACACAGGGTCACAGTTTGGGACTTCCTGTGATTCAGTCTATGTTGTTGCGCATACAGCAATCAAATGTCTCACTGATGTTAATAAGTAATCCTATTCAAAGTCATTTACAGTGTAAAATTGAAACTGTTAAAACCAACTCACTGGTAGATTGTAAACTTTAAGTCTTAACTTGCCCCTGTAAATCTTCCCGTCTTTATCTGACCACGTGCAATAAACGACAGTGCTGGTGATGGAGTAAGAAGATAATGGTGTTGATGGTGAAACAAGAAGAATATGGATGTGCGTTGTATTTAGTAATCAGGTCCACCAAAGGTCCAGAGCTCTGATATACACTTTCATTCTCATGAGATATGATTCATTGCTTTTTAACTTCTGCTAAACAAGAAGAGAAATTTCAAGTAAACATCAAAACAGATTAGTCGCAGGATTTCTTGAATTTAAAATCAGGGCCTCATTGATTGAATTGGTGAATTGGTGGGGTCACAGGAACATGTGTGACCAGACACTCCTCATACAAAATTACAACAGCAAAACCACCTATTCTTAATAAATTAAAAAGAGCATTTTTTTATCTCCCGGATGTGCCAGAATTATTCATCATAAAGAAGTAAAGCCTTTACAAAAATACTTAATTCCGACGCCTAATCATTTTTAGATTAGGGTTTAGGGACGCGTGGATAATTTATTCAGGTCTTCAATAGTTTAATTGTCCTGCTATCAAATATAACTAATTCTAAGTGATACTGAGTATTTCGATTATGTGACATGATCCTGATGCCTACTAACGTTATTAATAATTAGTTTGGAGAATTAAAAAGTAGGCTTTATAATATAGCCTTCATTTGACAGCCTTGATACTTATATGGCCTTAAGGTGAAAGACGGGATTGGAAAGTTTCTTCAAAGTCCAGACTCACTTTGAAGCTCGGATGAAACTTAGTAACTTTGAACAGTCATCATCAATAGCTGGATGCGTTTTAGCAAATTAATGTTGTGGGATTATTCCACAAATTAGCGTCTATGATAAGGTTGTTTATGATGACATGTTAGTACAGTTTCTGAAAATAGACAAAAACCGATGACAAGATAGAACTGAGTGTAAAAAAAACAGAAGCTCACCATGTCACTTTCAATTTTTTTTTATTTTCAGCATATTAAATATCTGTATGCACACGTTTGAAAGTATAGAAAAAAATATAGTATTACAGTTGCTTGTTAGTTAGCTTCTTAAACAAATATTTGCGTATATTAGCCTCTTGACCTATATCCGAAGCATACTCATCTTTTCTCTCTGAAAAAACCTTTCTCTGTTTTGCTCTCTCTCACGGTTACTGTCAAGAAGTTCATGGTGACGTCTGTCACGGTCACTGTATCCAGGTTGGTGTAACTGGGGGTCCAGGACGATGCTGGTCGCGTGGACTTATCGTGGATGGACTCGGACTGTGTGGAGATGACAGTGGGTTGTTCCCGGGGCAGACAGCACTCTTTCAACTGATGTCTGCGGTGTTCTGCAGAGGTGTTTGGCCGAGGAATAGACATCCTGCTCAAACATTTAGTCCTGTCTCCCCCCTGATCGCTTTTCATCACATCTGGACTGAATGCGCAGCTATAAGACAACCCTGCGTGTCTCTGCTCGCCGCTGTGTTTGGGTGTTATTGTGGTCTTCTCCTGAAACCTCCTAGTAAGCTGGATGAGGCTGTGATCTGACGTCTCCCCGTGATGAAACATGCGTCTGGGCATTTTGGACAAACCGTGTGACACCGGCTCCTCCAGTGACCTGCTCCGTTTGGTGTCCGGCTCTGAGCTGCCTTCATTATCTTTCTCATAATGTAACTGCAGCTTGGGTTTGCGCCCTCTCTTTTTGGGGAACCGCACGGCTTCTTGGACTGTCAGCGGAGCTGTTGGAGTCGGTCTGGGCCTCCTCTCTGGCTCTGGTGGTCGGACGTGGACACTTTCCCCTCTGTTGACCGCGCTCGGTGGGAAGATTGTGGGAACCACGGTGCGTAAACCCTCCCGGGCCCTCGGTGTTATGACAGGCTCCGGAATGGGATAGGAAACCTGGATCCCCCTGGGAGCCTCTCTTCTAAATTCATAAGCCTTTTCTTTTGCTTTGGCCTGAGGACAGAGCAAATAACGTTCATAAGAGGAGGTTTTCCGGAGAAGAAAATTTGAAGTCTCCTGAGGATATTTAAAAGGTTTAAGAGAAGCAGCTGCAGATCTGTCTGGTCACACTGAGTGTCCAAGGCCTCGTCCTAAACCTGCTTCGCTTTTTAAGAAATGCATGACAGCTACATAAAACTATATAATTTCATATAAAAAGGACTTCTAAGCAATGTGGCTACTCGACTTACCTTCATGAAAATCACAGGGTGGGTCCCTAAATGAAGGGTTTTATTTGGGTTGCATTTGTCATTCCGCCAGTTTGTGAATAACAATCCAACAGTTTCAGAATGAATATGGATGTAGTTGTCATATGATGGAAATTACTCATCATCTCAGAAAGGTGAAAATATAAAAAGAAAACCATTGAATGCGCATTAAAAGATGCACCCACCTTTAAGAGAAATGTCTCAGGTTTGGGACCCCTCTTCTTCGGCCCGAACAGCTCCCTTTCGCGCTCCCTGGTGCATAAAAATCATTAAAAGATTAAATGATCACAGCACATTAACAAATGTATTCCATTTAATCTATTTTTGAAACGGAAAATCTAATTTTCGACGTGAGGACAAAACTGCCAACGGCGTGAGATGTTCCCAGTTATTAAGACAGTGTTTTATTAGAAATAAGTTTAATCAAAATAAATCAAAATATAACTAATTCGCTGTTTGTGATGAAAAAATTGAATCGCACATTGCAACTGATAAAACTGCAAACAGAATAATCCCGGAATCACTTCTTTCAAAATATATTCAAAGATTCAAATGTTGACTAAATGTGTTATTTGAATGAGCATGTTTGGGGTACAGAAAACGCGGTGCCGTGTTGTTTCGGAGAGAGGCCTACTGCTGTGCTGTCAAACCCTCACCTCTCCTCGAAGGCAGCGAAGAGACGTGCATCCAGAATGTTTTCCTCCGGCTCCCAAGTGCTGTACCTGTGTCCCAACAACAATGAGGAGAGGTGTCTGTTACCGCGAATCACCTATCAGCACTCACACACACGCGCGCACACAC
>NC_045747.1:7778616-7791827 GCF_008692095.1 Etheostoma spectabile
ACACACACGCGGTGTAATACTTTAATCAAAGCGATCGCGCTGCAATTCCAGACTAGCGGACAGTGACGCATGGTGAACCCAGCCATTGCTAAAGCTACTGTGGACTTTAATGCACCCCAGAGGGCTGAAGCTCAGACATGTACAACCTCATGACTTGTGCACACGAGCCACCAGGCATACTGTGACATGACACTGACCTACTGCACACATAGCATGCAGATGAAATGATTAAAAAAACATCCACAAACTGAATTACGACAGTCTGATGTGGTGTAGTTGTACGAGCGGCCAGGATGGAGCGCTGTCCTTCGCAGCCTCGGTTAGAATACTCACTTGTGAGACCAGCCCTTCCATTTCACGAGATATTCCCAGCGACCCTGCAAAACAGATCCGTAATAGATTCATGTTGTCAGAGAATTGCCTGTAGGCTCCGAAAAAACAAATGGTTGCGTAATAGGTGTAGAGACACAGCCTGTGGGTAAAAAAAGCAGCGATTACCCGTCTGATCCGCCGTTTAATGATAGACTCAGCTGCGAAGACGCTCTCACCAACAGCCGACAGCTCCATGATTCACCATGCACTTCGTTTATTTCTGTCTCTTTTATTATTTTTGGCTTGCCCGTGTCCTCTTCGGGTTGTTTAATTCCGCACATCCCATAATACGCAATCTGGAGAGGACGTCATCACGTCTTTTTCAGTTGCCAGGCACCGCAGTCGGTAGGACGGATCGTGGTGGAGCACATTGGCTCGGTTGTTGCTACGTGCTCCGGGTTTCTGAGTGAAGGGGCGGAGTCCCGCTGCTCTGGCTGCTGTACAGGAATGTCTAGCACAGTGGGACAATCAAAGTCAGAGCGGTCCACGGACCCCCCCCTGAGGTCCCCGAGGGGGTACATGTAGAAGAAAAACATATTTTAATTTCACTTGTATCAAAAAAAATAAATAAAATTAAATCAATGAGAGGGGAATTTGACCGGTTTAATCAAATGTTTCCTCCTCACGTACAACACATTTACAAAACACATTTTTAAATATTAGTCAACAGCCAACATGTAAAAGCAGGAATGATTCAATAATAACATTCAAATGAATATCCTCATTGATATAAATGCCTACATAAAATTATACCAAAAGGGAACATGAACGGTCAGATATGTCCCATATGGTGAAAACAGTACAGTAACCGTCAGACACACTTTGAATTGGATAAGTTAATGATTGATTATTTTAAAGAATGTGTTTAATACAATCGGTTTCATTTACAATTTCAGCTTTTCGGGTGCTAAATGGCAACAGAAATTAGCCCACAAATCACAACGTAATGCCACACGGTGCGTAATGCCCATGCATCTTTTACGCACGCTGTGTCTGTCCGTGAAGCAGCAAACAATCGTTCACCTTTTGCGCACTAATTTCAGTTTGTAGGCCACAAACATTGCTTTTATAACACAATAGATTACCAAAAAAAAAATGCATCAAAAAGTCGGTCGGTTTTTAATGATCCAGGGGCTATTTATTTTTTGTTTAATCTATTGGACGTTAAAAGTGAAGATACGTCAGTTAATTTAGAATCATCAGTTGTTAAACAACCAAATTACATAGAATGCAAATGTGGTCCAAAACGAGCTCATTATTGTTGATTTCTTCACCCAAAGAAATGAACAGAAAATTCACAGCCTTTATGGTTAGCAGATTTTATTCTAAAGGGCTAAATTTCATTAATTCAGAATGAGTTGAGAGTTGTTAAGGTGTAACAGCATTTGGTAAATTGGCTGGTTGGAGTTAGTGTTAGTGAAGTTTAGTTTTGGCCAAATTTATATTATTAAACCAGCTGAACTGTTTCTGGTATATGTAAACACAATTTTGAGAGTCAACTTTATTTCTGTAATCAATGCAATTTTTGCATTTATAGACAACAAAGATGTCTTGTTTCATTCCTTCTTCTTCATTGCTTATTGTATAAATGAGGGCCCTGAGGGCTTGGTGTTTCTAAGATTTCGGTTATTCCTCAGTGACGACAGTAAGATTATTACTTTGGAAACATAATTGTGATATTATAATAATTATTTTTACTATTATTTTTATTGTTTTTTATTTATTGTTTCTGGCTGTTTACTTCACACATAAAACGAAGCACTTATAACGTATGTTAACATAAAATGTTTGTATTTCTGCACTCAGTAGCAAATTGTAATTGAATTATTATCATTACTGTTGTTATTATTAAAACATTATTATCGTTATTATTATGAAGGAAAAAAAACAGACAGCTTTTCTGGAAGCTCAACACTATAGTGGCGATTTAAACCTTCACTCTGAATAGTGATCACACAAATTAACCACAAGTACGGAACTTTAGCTTCATTTTCTGCAGGCCTCAAGTGCAATTCCCTACATTCATCAGCTACATTTTTAAATGGAAAAATGGAATAAAAAAAAACAAAACATTTGGCCAAAATCTAAAATTTGGCAAAGAGAAACGTGAGCGTAACCTTGCAGTCTTTCTACCTGCCAAATTCTCCAGGTCATCATTACCCTTTCAACTGAGTTAAAAGGTCAAATAGGTTACAATTGGAAAAAATAATTCAAATGAAGTAAAATGCTCAATACACCATGGGCATAATACTGGAATATTTAAATTTTCAGAGTTTTTACTCCGTTTTTCTTTCTCTTTTCCAGTCCGTCTGTTCAAAATGAATACGTGTGCAGTCAGGCTGTGAAACGTGTGCAGGCCTGTGAGAGTGAACTCACTGAATGAATAAAGCAGGTCTAAAGTCCTCGCGAGCCTTTTTGATGATGCTGTGGGCCAGAAACTTCCACTGACCGACAACAAATTATTTGGCCACTCAGTCCATTTTAAAAAACGTTGCAGCTTTCAAGTGGCTGATGCAGACAAAATGTGACATAATAACAGAAACCCTCACAGCTAATTGATACAAATTTACCAAAGATTCATTGTATAATTGAAAATATTGCCTACAAATGGATTGCTCTCCATTTCTTCTTGATCAACGCTCTTTATTATCTTGTGAAATCTTGACTTAATAGTTACATTAAATGACGCTAATGAGAATAAATAGGCAGGCCTTTAATTCATTGTAATAATTTGTGAGGGTTAATTCAATTTTGGATCATTTATTGGAGATGTGGGAAATGAAATCGCAACATAAGCAGGGAGGCGGTCTGTCGTCTGTCCGTCTTCCTTCTCTGACAAGATACTGAATGATATATTTGCTGCTATCTGTTTAAATTCTCCCCGCTGTGGAGCAGACAAAGGCGGGCGCGCCGCGGACAAAACATGCGTTGTGGCTGCCGTCGAAATATGAACCACCATTTTGATAGTCATAGACCGACATTTCCTGTCGGTACTAGAATGGCTAGAGCCTGCACGGTTTTGTGTTCAGAGAGAACGGCGGCTGGCGCGTTTAGAGCGCAGGCAGCTTCACACAGACTGCTGCGCTGCTGCGGTTCTCCATATTTGGCTGTGAGTCGACGAAAAGTGAGTCTGCGGGAGCTGCAATGGCGACAGCCGTACATGAATAAACAGTGCTGGCTCTGTGAGAACATTATTGGCTCTCTGGTTTCTGGGCAACTGCTGCACACAGCTCGCTGTTCACTGTCCTACTTTACCGGGCGACATTTTCTGCTGAAGGTGACTCACACAACCACAAGCGAGAAACCTGCACCTTTGCCATATTTCAGCCTCCTTTACAGCGGCCTGATACACAACACCAAAACACCAGCTCTCTTTTCTCACACTGTAACTATTTTAGGTTTTTAGGTTACACACCTATTTGTGTTTAACAGCTCTTTGTAGATACAGTAAAAAATCCACCCAGGAAATCTCAAATGTTTTGTGTATTTGAAAAGAGAATGCAGGTGATAACATAATTAATTGAAGCCCCTTCTTTTTTTTTACTTTAAATATTCACTTCTTTTTTTTTAGATCTATTAATGTTCTGTGAAACAGGCCTCCTCCAGGTCACACTGGGCTTTACATTATCCAAACAATCCTGCTGCTGACATGATCATGTGAGGCGTCACTGTGCGGGGATGAAACCGACACTGTGCAGGCTGCTGGTGGGTAAGATGATAAAGGGGGAATGTGAAACATCACACTTGGTCTATAAATACGTTCCCCTGCTCAACGATCTTTCAGTTTCCTGATGCATGACTGACTCACATAGTTGGTTCAGGCATATAGAGATCGCCTTGAGAGAGAGAGAGAGAGAGAGAGAGAGAGAGAGAGAGAGAGAGAGAGAGAGTAGCTGTGTGTGCTCATGACTTCTGAAATTCCGCTCACATCAACTGATATCGACTGAGTTTGACGTGTCTTTGTCAGACAGTTTTAGACGGTCCCCCGTGGGCCTGTATGGAGTAATCGATTGGATTTTGCTCTAAATAGACTTCAGGAGCTCACACAACGCAAACAACAACGGAAATCTGTTCGTTAATTGTTAATTAATATATTTATTTGGATGTATAATGTGGCCACTGACAGCGATGTTTGAACTTTAAGTTTACCAGGCCTAACTCTTAAGGTGCACTTCGGCTACTCCTCATAGGCCATTTCCAACGCGAGATCCCAGAGAGGAAGAGGGAGAGGAGATGAAACGTCAGTTTTTTTTTAGTGAAAATGGGTTTAGGACAAATGTACAGTTAATGTAAATGTAATTCTTGAAAAAAACTAACTGATGAACCGCCTGATACAGATCCATACAGACAGGCACGTTAAGGTGTCAGGTGTGTGTCACCTTTAGTGTTGCACCCCATTTGAAAATCATTTTCTTTGGCATCATGTGGATTTTATGTACTTGTAAGTCAGAAAACTTATGTGAGAAGTAAGGGAGTTCAGAGAGAAAGTTCATTCATTTAAAAAAGAAACAGGTGGAAATTATGGAAAATTGGCATTCTTCCAGCTTTTTAACATTTGTGCCACATTCGAAACACAACACACACACACACACACACACACACACACACACACACACACACACACACACACACACACACACATCCCTGGGTCTTTCTATCACTCAAAACGTTCAAGAAATATTCTCTTTACAAGCTTGAGATTCCAGCATAATAGCAATTTATAATTTTCAATCAGGCCTTTTAAAGATCCAAAATCAAGTCAATTTTGTTCATACAGCCCAATATCCCAAATCACAAATGTTCCTCAATGGTCTTTACAATCTGTACACCATATGTCACCTTCTGTTCTTAGACCTTCACTTTGGATAAGGAAACCTAACTGAGGAGGGATCACTCTCTCCTGGACGGACAGATGTACAACAGATGTTGTGTGTACATAATAACCAATATAATACAATTATAGACAATATTGACAAGACAAGATACACATTTGGCAATGTCATGACAGGCCAGCTGAGATTTGTACAAATGTGTGTCAGAAGCTTTGCATATCTGTATGTGTTAGGTCTGAACTTGCCTCTATATTTTACTGTATAATAGGAAGATATGGTGTCATAGTGAAACTGGCCCTTTACAAGACAACACAGTCCTTCATAACAACTTACCCAATGATCTGGAAATGCCAAAAAAAACTATTGTAGATACATTATTTTTAAGTGTCATACTGACGGCCTTATTGTGGTGGAAGGAACAGGCTTTTGGGGTCGAGCTGCAGTAGAAAAATAATGCATGGGTAAAGTTTTAATAATACAAGTGACCGGTGCAGTTATGCAATACAGAGGGCCCTTTGTGCAGGATCGTTTGTGATTATGCAACACGATCTGTTTTTCTATTCATGGTTCACAACCAAGTTAGTGTTTCTAGTGTTTATTGTTCCATTCTTTCTCTGTATGAGCAGAAAGGCTCCGTAACAACTGCAGGGCATGAACAATGATTAAAAAAAAATGAGGAAGTTTGCCAATAGTATGCTCAATATAACCAACCAACAACATATCAGGGGTCATGTCTTTCTTTATTGTGAAACACACCATCCAGTAAGCTGTATCAACAGCAATAAGTCAACCCACTCTTGGTAGAACATACTTTATATCAATCATTTTGATTTTAAACCAAGTGCCAGAAAGAACAAACAAAACAAAAATATTTTTTAAACTGTTCAATGGAGTCACCTGCAGCTTCTGATGCAGAGAGCAGCTTTGTAATTGTTTATGAACAACAAATTACATGTCAATAAATATGCTTCATTTTTTATCATAGCATTTTAGCATTCTTACTAGTTTTGCAATAAATGTGCGTAAAAGGCAATTTAGACTCCAACGCAGGTTATGTCCAACAGCTTTGACATTTGAATTTTCAGCAGCATAATCAAAACAGCTTGCACTTATTGGATCACATGTAACAGTATACAAAGGCAGCCTCCCGACACATTCAATCTGTGTAACATACTCATAATAGAAGCTTTTTCTAAAGCAAATAGAAGTCAACGTGTTTTTCAGATCATATAATGAGCTTCAAAAGCGAAATGAGATGAACATTGCTAATCTGTGTGACATTAGAGGACTCCTAATGAGACTAGCATATGTATTTTTAAAGTAACTTCAGCCATATCTGAACAATCAACAATAATAAATGCCAACCTACTTATGGTAAGAATCGATATGTTGTGAAGGGAACGGGAAGTCACACATAAATGACACCATTTTCTTAATGATAACAAACCTTTGAGTCACATTTTCTTCCACAAATGTTTGCTAAAGGTAAAATGTGCAACATAGCAATAGATTGGGTTGCAAGGGCATATCCATTGACGGCTTTGTTGCTTCTCAATGGCAAGACAAAAAACTGACAAAAGAAGAAAAGACCAGGACATTTCTTTAAAGTTGTTGACACAGCCGAGCGTGTGCCACACTGTCTTTAGACTGTATTCAGACACGCCTGCTTTTTATATTTGCAAGTCATCATGGCTAATCATTTCTCAAACAAGCCACAAACAAAACATGTAACTAAATATGCCAATTCAGTCTAACGGTTCCTGTCTGGAGTAAAAAGTGAAATAAGACTTAAAGAGAACAGCTGTTTCTCCACTCGTAATGACACAAACCAACATATGAAAATGTTATTAAGTGCTTTCAATTTGATCTTTGATCACCATTACTCAACAACATCCTCTCTACTTTCTATCAGGACCAAAATAAGTGATATTATTCATACAAAATATGTATAAACTTTCATACATCTCAGGTTATAAGTTTGGTACAGATATGAAACAACAGCAAAAGTATCCCATTAAGCTCCATATCACAAATAAACAGTTGTTTTTTTTTAAAGTAGAACACATCCACCTGAATGCATTCGCTCAAATCCTCGAGGGCACTTTCTTGGCTACAACGTCACAGAGGAGTTACGGTATAAAACAGTATAAGAAACATATTTAATTTGAATGATAAATTATTAATTTCCACATATACAAAATTCTGATGTTTTTACATTATGTACATATTAACAGAATTCATCCAATTCGTCACTGGTAGTCCCATTTTACAAACAGTTTATTAAAAAGAAACATATTCCTTGAAGGTGACGGTGAGACTGTTTGTTGTGATGTCAGTGATTATGATATTTCCCATAAAGGGGGAGGGTTTTTCAACAGGTGCTTCTTTAGATTTCTCTGTGGATTTCTGTGTGTCTTCTGTCACAGCAGGTGTGTTTGTGACAACAAGCTCAGGCTCCGGCTGTATCTCCAGCTCCACCTGCTTCTTAGTCTTTGGGCAGCTTAGGTCCATCGGCTCCTCTTGGCTGCCAGAGTCCACAACCTCATAAGTACATGCACTGCTGTGGCGTGGGCCGCTACAGTGGAGGTCCATAGGTTTGTCCTGAGGTGGCAAGACTACAGTGCTGGGGACACTGAAGCTTCTGGAAGTCAGGTATGTTTTGGAGACCTCAACATGATCTGATAGCTTTCGCTTGCGGTCGTTGGGGAAAGAAGGGATCCTGATCTGGTCGATGGATGTAGGGGTCGCGATGTTGGTGTCAACAGCCCAGGACGTCAGGGGGGAGCTAGCGGTCAACTGAAGGGGTAAATCATCCGGTAAATCAGCCTGGCCGCGAGCCACTTCGGTGTTGTATTCCTCTGCTGTGCTTGGTGAAGGTTTGGAGAAATGTCGGTCCTTTGGGGAACACTTTAAGGGATGGTCTGCGGCAGGGAGGGAGCTGCCGTTACAGAGCTCTTTGGGGATACCGTTCTCCGGGTGCTCCATCATTTTGGTTGTGTGTGCTGGATTGTTCTCTAGAGGTTTGGTGTTTTGGTGTTTCACTTCGCTCGATGATTCCCCTTGTTTACCCTTTGCTCCATGAACCTTGTTGCCGTCCATATATTTGCTCATGACAATAACAATCCGTCCATTCTTGTTTTTGTTCTTGATTATCTTCATTTTGCTGCTATTAGTGCTAGGCATGGTTGCCTGTTTAGGATTGGGTTTTAGGGCTTGTTCACTTTTAGCGTCTTTAACAGCTGGTTTCCTAACCTCCACTGCCAACTCTTTGACTTTGCTCAAGCAGCCTGTGTCTTTGTCTCGAACCCATTTCTGCTGCAGTGCCAGCGGTAAGTTCCAGCCAGGATTTGCCGGTTTACTGGCCAGTTCCTGAACTTTCACCACCTCTTTGAGCCTGGAAGCCTGAGCGTCATACATGTTTGGGTCCGGCTCATAGTGGTGGTGCTTCTTACTGTTGAGTTGGTAGATGAACTTCTTCTTGCCATTGGTTGGCTGGTCAGCGGGGACCTCCTGGCTGCTGGGCTGGTACTGATGGTGCTTCTTGCTGTTGAGCTGGTACTGTTGAGGCTGAGGCTGAGGACGCTGGACCGGGACGTGATCGGACTTGAGGCTAACCTCTGCATCCTGAGATGATTCCTCAAAACCTGCAGGGATACAGGATCTTCTGGCAAATGAGGGTACCTTGAAGTAAGAGACAAGAGACCAAGTTGAACATTTTAACTGTTTTCATTAAAATCTTACTGTCAAGTCAAGAACATAATAGGCTGACTCCCCAATGTAGCCTGCTGGCATAAAGCTTGCCATTGGCCGCCTTTTTCAGCCTGCATCCCAGAATTGATAAGCGCTGCAGCTACATTTTAGGCCAATTTAGTATTGCATTGTTTGGGGCTCATATTTCCTGATTTTTAGATCTTTGTATATATGAAGCTCACATGCAGGCCTATATTCAGAGAAAATGAAATAAACTAACCAATCAGTGCTCAGGTTAAACTGACCTCCCTCCCACCATCTTGTCCCCTCCCCCTCCTCCTGTACAGGCTGACCCTTCAGGCCGTCAAAGTGGCACTGCAGCGGAACGCTCAAGACGCTTTGGCTGTGACCTCAGGTCAGAGAAGTGCCACCAGACATGTCACGCTTTATCCTTGATTGCTGGCCACGTGTGACTCTGGCATAGTGGTATGCCTCTTAAGAAGTGACACTGCATAGCAATCAGCTCAGAGACTCTCAAAATATATAATCACATTTGGCTCAGAATATGGTCCTGTAAAGGCCTGACCTAAGATAGTCATAACACGATACAAGTGCTACTTTCAGCCATTTATTTCTGTCTTTTGCAAACAGGGACATGAAAAAAATAATCCTGATACAGATTCACTTTGTGCAAAAATACCCTACAATAACATGCTCTCTTTAAAACTTGTGTTTTGCATTTAAAGCTATTTAGCATAAAGCAATAATAAACATGTGTGCAATCAAGCAATTCTTGCATAACCTCAGGCAACAACCCGTTTCATGATGAGTGTGCAGACAAGTCCAGCTACAGAACCCCATCATCTCTAAAAGAAATCTATTAATAACCACCATCATAATGACTGCACCTGACAGGCCCTTTCCTCCTTTTTGGTTTCTCAGAGTGAAACTTACTGGAAGGCTAACAAAAGCAGGACATTTACATTTCCACAGATACTATCATGTCTGCGATGACCTGTAGATGATGAAGATTACCTGAAGTAAAAGATGTTTTGGTTTTGGCCCCCGTTTGCGATATCCCATCAGCTGCTCTTGACTCTCTCTGTGAAAACAAAAGATAATACAATTTCTTTCCACCATATTTACCTTCTATACACAACATTTAATTTGACTGACAGTGTTTCACCTTTCTGCATTAAAAATCTAATTAGATCACATAGAAAATTACAGGTTTGACATTTGGAGTATTCGTTAATTCTTTTCTACCTAGTCAAGGTCAAAAGTGGAATTTAGATTTGGAGGACTAATGAATGCCCACATGTGACCTGCTGCAAAGCATTATGGTCCTTATTTGCATTGCTCTCCATGGTAATCGGCCATTCCATATTCTCATTATCCTGGAGAAATTCAATTAAGGCTACAGCAGGGAAAATCTCTCCTTGTCTTTCAAACATCCTCCCTCCTCCAGCACGCCCTTCCTTCTACATTCAATCTCTAATTAGGGTCATGAGGTAGGGATAAAATTGGATAAATACAACATTGTGGAGTACTTCTAGGATACATGCTGCTGTTGAAAACATGCAAACCACCATGCCTTGTGCAACACAACGCCTATGATCTGACTAATAACAAACATGGAACTGTTTTTATAGAGGGAGGAGTGGGGAAAATGTGTTATTGTTGTAGTGACTAGACTGAGCACTTGGGTTGTCTATGAAATATTTCTCCCTGATATACACCTTGACTCATCATCGTATCATAAAAAAACAGTGGTGGGTGAAGGCCGACTGCACACAGGCTTCACCGACCTGCATAAACCCAGCCTATTGTTGGCCTCTTGCTACAGATGTTCAAACTATCTGAGCTGCCAGAAAATTGCCATAATAAACAGGCTACAATTTAATGCTATAATGTGTGCGATTTCAAACAGCGTCCAACTGGGGTGACCCCTATTCACAGAAGATTTGGCAATTACAGCCTCCCTCGTCGGATCCCCTCCCCCATCCTCTGGGAGCAAAGAGGAATCCACACACACGGCACAGAGGCAGCCCTCCATGACCATCAGCCCAGAGCCAGACACACACACACACACATATTTAGCCAGCCAGGCAGGCAGGCTGTGGGGGAATATGAGAGCAGTACACTAGAAATGTTGGAGAGCACTGCGTGTCAATTAGCTTTTCCAGAAATGTGAATTCCTTTCCCCAGTCATTGTGTCTTTACACCAGTCCCACAAGCAACCTGGTGGCCTACAGAGAGAGTATCTCAGTGGCCTCATGGGTCCAGCAATCCACACAAGATGTTGTGCATGCGCCACAGGGCTAAAATGACAGCAGCATTTGTATTCATTAACATCTCAACCTCTGAGATTGACACTGATGTGTTTCTGGTTATCTTACAGGCCTCTACTAAGCCTCTTGACCCAATGTTGAAAGCAGGTTGACAATGTATGCATCCAAGGTGAGATATTCTGTGTCCACAACATTATAAAGCAAAATAACGGTGGCAGTTGCATGAGATGTATTAAAACTAGTGTTTTTTCTTCAGTGGAAAGCACTATAAGAAATTTAGCCTGACTGGTATGGTGATGAGGCAGCAACTTGGCCTTCTCACATAAAACCTCAATAAACTGCTGCGCTAAATAAAAACAGTCAGGCTCTGAAGTGCAACTACTAATTTAGCACCTGTCCTGCTAAAGCTTTCCAGTTGCAAACAAGTAAAAATACGATTATAAACAAATATATGTAGTTTCATCAACGCAGGGATTGCTTTTCCAATTTCATTGGTCCATCATGCACCTTCTGGCAAAAAAAGGCACCTTATTCAGTTTTTTGTGTGAAATTGGGTCATGGCATGCGTTGAGCCTTCAAATTCTTGACGCAAAATCAAGTAATAAGATAATTTACATCTACAACTATGATCTACATCTACGCATATTGCTGCGTGTCCGATCTTTCCATTAGTACGATTTAGGAATTCTCACTACTACATCCCCAGCCTTTTCCCCAGGAGACAGTCCTGTGGGGAGGGGGGGTGGGGGGATCAGTGATAGAGTTACTAGAGCGCCCCTCCTCCCATGCCCATTTATGGTCATGGCTGAACTGGAGGCTGCGCGGCCTTGTCCGAAGTCCATCTCTCTCACCTGTGTTGAAACGCGAGGAGGAGACGCGGGTCAAGGATGTTTTCCTCTGGTTCCCATGTGTTGTATCTGAAGAGAGGAGAGAGCAACTGTCAGACAGCTGTCACGTTCAAACTTCCTTTTTCGAATTTGCAGGCCTCAGCCCGTCACCCACAAATACACATTCCCACATCTTCACTGTGCTGTCAGTGTAGAGTGGACAGGTAAGGCAGGCCGCCAGTTTAACATCCGATTTGTTTTGTGTGCAACAACTGTGGCAGTCACATTCCCGCTAAAGCAAATCCACCATGAGGACATGCATCTGCAGAGCCAAAAATGTCAAACACAAATAAGTATGTGCTATCCAAAAGGGAGCACCAGCATACAGTCGGCCATTTTAGCACCACTGTCTCGTAAATTCGCTGGCGGAGCAGAAATAATTAAAACGGGATTACAAGGCTGTGCCTACCCCCTTCCCTCGCATAAATTAGTGAAGGCATCCGCGGATACACTGAAACACGCTCTCCCAGCTTTCTCTCTCTCTCACACACTCACACGCACACAAACGTGCACGCCCTTGATGAATGGCATTTTAAAGTAAAAACACTTGATTTTGTTGCAAAATATAAACATTTAACATGTTAATTATTGGAGAAAATGTTGCATTAACACTTACTTGGGAGACCAGCCTCGCCACTTGACCAGGTACTCGATCTTGCCCTGTGATGGTGGAGAAGGAACATTTGGTGAGGCTCATGTCAAACGCAATATTGCAACGTCCTGAGCGCGTATGCAAACATGCTCCCTCTCATGTTACCTTGCGGATGCGCTTCTTTTCGATGCCCTCCACCGCAAAGACGTGTTCTCCGGCGGCAGGGAGCTCCATTCTCGCCTGAATCCGATTGCAGGGGACGGGGGGTAGGTAATGTTGGCTACGCACCGTCGATGTGCCTTCCGCTAGGTACGTGCAGTGCGCGCCTGGTAGTCTTCCAGTTGTATCCAAACTGTATTCCCTCCACCTCTCCTCCTCGCTCGCGCTCTCTCTCTCTCTCTCTCTCTCTCTCACTCACTCTCTCTCTCCCTCCTTTGCACACTCCACAGTCCTGGCTACGTGCATACAGATATTCACAGTGCGGCTGCGAGCAGCTCTTTTCGTGCAATAGCTTCAGCTCGGTGGATGACGTCAGGAAGGGGGGGGG
>NC_045747.1:7791837-7799550 GCF_008692095.1 Etheostoma spectabile
CAGAGGTTGGGGTTTGTCCCATGCGTACTTGACTGCGGTGGGGGGATATCTGGAAATCTAAATCAATCACTACGTTACTGTTACAGCACAAAATCCACTTTATCCAGTTGTATTTTTTCTTTCAATAGCAAGGTCGTGGGAATCCCTCCTCCAACAGCTGATGTAGCCTATTCACATGAGAAAATACTTTAAGTTGTTGCGTTTTATTCAAGTACATATCATGTGTGGATGTATAAATGCATTTACAATAGATATGCATACATAAACTTCTATTCAAATTCACACAACTGTTTTTTTATTACTTGCCTCAGACATGTTTTATGCAGCAACATTGCACCTGACGGAGCTAAAATTACCAGTTTTGTCAACCATCTCCTTTTACAGGTAGCCTATACCTGCACAATTAAAAGCAATTTCTCCATGACACTTGCATAGCCTAATAGGCTAACAGTAATACAAGTCCTCTAAACGTGCCAGTCCTGTCACCCAATGTTTGTCACTCGAACTGAGGCACTGATGAAAGTTGTGTCAAGTTCCCCTTTTTATTTCCGATCCCCTTAAAGCAGCACAGATATGCAGACGGAGGCTTCGATCTGCTGACAGAGCCCTGCAAATATAGGTCACACACATTTTGATCGTCAAACCAGTGCTATGTCCTTTGGGCTCAATTGCCATTCATTTTACACACAGCAGAGGGTTGCTGTGCAGCCTTCAGCCTACCTGTGGCAATTTTCTAATGGTGCCAGAACGCTCAGCCTGTTTCCCCTAAAATCAGCATGACAGACTGTTCTAGGTTTGGGTACTACTGGTTGTCTATCTGCATCTTGACAATTTAAATCCAGAAGCATAAACCACATCACCAGTGGGTATGTACTTTGTGCTGTAAATGTCATCCGCAGTAAGTCACTGAATTTATGGGGACTTAATTGAAAACATGAGAGAAAACGCGCCACCGTGCATTAAACGCATGTTTTTTGTGCGTAAATTGCCATTTGTGCACATGATTGTCAAAAAGGCGCAGTTCGTTTGAGTATGTGCACTGATTGTGTCAAAAGAGAATGAAACAATCTACGACCCGATGCTTTTCTTGTTCCAAATATAATTCAGCACCACAAGGGTTAAAATGAAGCCTCTAAGCAGAGCGGCAGCGGCCAGCCTATTAAAAACAGGCACGATATATCTCTGCCCTGCCATATAAGGCAATGGAGAAAAAGCCCCGAAATATGGCATTTTACACTAATTAATTCCCGAGTTTCTGTCTTGAAATGTGTTCAGTAGGGGGTTAAGACTCAAACATCCCAAACTGCTCGATTAAAACTCCGTATTTTCGCCTTATTCCTGTCTTTTTTACTGTGCCCTTCAGCCGTGGCCAGGGAGCGCATACGCCCTGCTTCCCTAGCAACAGCATGAAAGGAGAGAGAGAGAGAGAGAGAGAGAGAGAGAGAGAGAGAGAGAGAGACTAAAAAGCAGTCCGAGAGAGTAACAGACGGAGATTTAATTTAAGTTTGTGAAAAAACAATCGAGCTCTTGACAACATGGCACCGAAGAGCGACATGTCATTTCCTTAAACATTACATTGTTTTTCAATATATTTCATCGAATCGAAATGCATATTCAAAAGCAAAGAGGTCTGAGGTCTTACGGAGCAAATTTTGGAGATGGGTATTCACCGTGAGCTCATGTTTACTCACCAGGTACCCAAAATACAAATTATGTATAATTTTTTTGTTTGCACTGACGGGAATGACGCCTGGAGTCTGCGTCAAGACGAGGAGATAATCATTTAGGAAATCCTCTGACTCAGCCTGTCGGAGTCTGTTATCTCATTACAGCTCGATATAATTTAAATATACTTGGTAATACTTCCGAAAATATCAATAGACTTTATCAGAATGGGCTTCAATCACCTGGCAGTAGCCTACTGTACAGTGAAACAGCGTCAACAAGCAAAATTACTTCTTAATTTACAGCGCTCAGGTTGCACATCGAATATGAAGGTTTGAGGAATTTGAAACCATTCGTTCTTTAAAAATAAATTATATTTCACTTATATATACTATATATGTATCGAGCTTGCGTGTGTTTTTTCTGTGACTGAGAGATCCATAAAGCTCAAAGCACCTTGCTGATAACTGATCATCTTGGGAAGTTATCATGACCAGACAGATCTTTTGAACTTCGATATGTTTTCACCACAATCTTATCTTCTTCTTTATGAATGTGAATATTTACGCGTCGTTGATCCCCACGCCCTCTCAGGAATGCGATCAGGTGATGTTCCTTTTGCACGCGTTCACCTGTGACTCTGAGATGTTAATAAAAGCCGCTGACTGGAAATTAACAATAGTTCCGATTGCAGCTGAAAGCAGAAACTGCAGGCAAATAAAAAAAAGACAGAATGAAACTCGTATTTAACAAGGCATTGATCAAACCCAACCTGAAGCCGATTAGGTGATTGGTTTAAGCACTAGCTTGTGAAATCCTCCTCAATCAATTCAACAGCGCAGAGACGCTTCTGATGCTTCTCTCCATTTGAACACAGGTATTCTCGGTGTGAAAATGCCCCTAAATTAACGCAAAACTCGGATATTCAGATTACTTTATGAATGTTCATCTCAAAGCTGTCCATGTGTTACCCTTTCTGGAATTAGACTTGTTTTTTTTTAAATGCTCCTTGAGTGCGTTTGTAAAAAAAAGAAGAAAAAAAAAACTTTTAACGTTTATTTTGTCCTTGCCTCGAGGTCAGATGAGCTGTTATCTACAACTATGGATAAACTCAGGGTCAGTCGGTCTGTTTTTATCTCGTTTGAAGGGACGCTTTTCAAACTGCCTTATGGTGTCCTTTTATTTCAGTTTGTGTTCACGCTTTATACCATTACACATTGGATGGATCTTTTGTTTGACACATGTGGAAGCAGGAAATATAGCTTGACATTACAACTCTTAACTTTTTCTGAGTTTAAAGGAGGTTGTCTAGTAGGCCTGACAGTGGGAATTCTACAGAGAAAAGCAGTGAAAACGTTGTCCATGTAATGTTTGTGGAGTGTATTTATCTTTGTATAAATGTGCCTGAAGGGAGGGCCAGAATCCGGTTAGTCTCAGCAGGAACCACAGGTAGCTCAGCCTTGCTTTTCCAATTTCTTTGATAATTCTCCCTCTTTCTGTCTTTCACACACACTTTGCATGCACACAGCTGGCACGCTAGAGAAGCAATCCACAAAATGGTGGGACATTGAGAAGCCAGGAGGCCTTCCCTCCTTGGCACCCAACCACCCACAATGCCAGGAGTGCCAACTGAGGGAATGGAGAAAGGAGGGGAGAGGAGGAGGGAAAGGAAGGGCTGAAGCTGGGAAAGTGTGATTGATACGGAGGGCAAGGAGAAGAAAAAGGTGTGGTGGGAAGAGGAAAAGAGGGACAAAAAGGAGACAGGAGAGAGGAAAGAAAGACCTCTGTGTCGGCCATAGCCAAGCATCCGCTTCATTCCTGCACAGTGACGAGGAAGAAAAGAGTTGATTTGTTTAAGGGACAGAATGCAAGGACAGGGTTTAGAGGAGGCAATGGAGGGGGGTATTACAAAAATGTTAAGAGGGCCCTACAGCCATTCTCACGGCGCTCAGCGGGCGGTCATTAAGCTCCACTATCAGACAGGCTGATGTAGCAAGGACATACAGATGAAACATGCACACAAATGGCAAGAAGACAGAAGACTCAAGGTTCACTACTGTTGCTTAAAAACAGAAGATGGAAACTCACTGAATGAATTGCTGAAATAGAAGCTTTTTAATGTAAATATGATGTATGATTACAATCCACATTCAAGCTAATTATGCAGTAACAATAGCATTTCCTTTCCAGTACCTGCATCCCCTTCTGCTTCAGGTGCTAACACAGAAATCTCCCATTCCCTTTGTCTGCCCCGACATGTGTTTAATTATGATAATTGTAACAAATGAAAGCTATTAGGAATCAATTCATCTTGGCACTGCATATTTTAATGCACTATGAAGATAGTGTGTGTGTGTGTGTGTGTGTGTGTGTGTGTGTGCATGCATGTGTTGTGTGTGTGTGTGTGTGGGGGGGGGGCGCTGAGGAAATTCCTCCTCCAGTGTCATTGTCATGGCCATTGTTGCACCAAGGCGACAGGTCTGCAGAGAGGGGTGCTCTACTGCCAGGGTGGGCTCTCCTCCCTCCCTCCTCTTCCACTCTGCGCCCTACCGCCTGCTTGCCTGCAAGGCTGCCATCGTGTGGGGTTCACCCCCACCACCACCTCCTCCTCCACCACCACCACCACCACCACCAACAACAACAACATAAGCTCCCCCCATTGATCCCCCTCTACCCAGGAGCCCAAGCAGGAGGTGTGTGTGTGTGAGGGAGTGTGCATGGATCCTGGGAAAGAGAGAGAAGAGGAGGGGGAACTACACAGAGCACCGGGCTTCCAGGGGGGTGGAAGAGCTGAGGGCCGAGATCAGGGGCAGATGAAGGAGGTGGTGCTGTGGAATTCAGGCAGAATGCAGCTGAATACACGACTTGTCGATAAGGTATTGAGCTGCAGCGAGGAGGATAGTGTGTATGTTTGACTGCTGAGAGAGTGTACAACTGCCTCATTCTGTTCATGCATGCTGGACAGTGCTACTGAATGTTGAAATGATTTATTCACTGCCATTAATGATGGATACTCCATGGTTTTGTGCAGAAATCACAAACGTAAGCTTGTAGCACAAAGCACAATAGTAAGCACACAATAGGACGCCTCAGAGAACAATAGAATAGAATAATTGTGTGGATTTTTCTCTGCTCTGAGGCAGAAGTGATTCCCTCTGCACAGGATGGAGACCTCACAGACACAGATGCAGCTCCTCCAAATGTACCTGTGTTGAGATTTAGCTCCCTTCAGTCTAATGCCATGCTAATGTTGAGTGACGCAGGCCCTTATCCTGAGAACCCTTTCCTTGCTTTCCTCCCCCTTCCTTCTCCCCTCCTCATCTCCCGGGAAAAGCTTATTTGCCTGTTTTTAATTGCATTTTAATTTACATGTAAGCCTGGAAGCACCATGATGAGGAGCTGCTGGCTTTCGTTTTTTCCCCCCCTCCTTCTTCTTAGTCATTCCCCTTTTTTCCTCGCCACTGAGGAATCATGAACTGTAGCTTTTACAGGAGGAAGAAGAGGCTAGATTGAGCAATACAAACCTCAAATGAACACAACAAACCATGGCAGAAAAAAACAGGCACAGGTTCCTCTTTATGGGGTCAACACGGGTTCAGAAACAATCAAGTGTCCGGGGTAGATAGGAACATGACACAGAGAGAGGGTTGGGAGGGGGAAAGGGGGTGTGCAAGTTGATGATGTAGATGATGCGACCATCTCCCTGTCAAAATGTAATAAGAGGAAGGGTGGACAGTGAGCTCGCCGACAGACAACTTTAATGTGCTCGTCTATCTATATGGAAATTCAGCCACGCAGGCGTTCACCCCTCTGCTTCTTCTTCTTTTATCATAATTCACTTTGGGATTTTGATTGGCTGTGTGGAGAGCAAAGAGAAGGAGCTTCAGATGAGGAGCTGAGAGATAAAGCAAGCTTTCTTTACTTGAGCAAAGAACACAACAGGGATTTAAGATTTGTATTAAATTTAGAGAGATAATCGAGCACAGTGTCTGACGTTTTCTGCAAAAAGATGACAATCATTCAGAAACTGCCATCCACAGCAGTTTTGAATCGCAAAATAAACGAAGACTTTGCGGCTTAATATTATCTATTGTTTTCTAGCTCATGTTCTTATTCCTTCTTTGTCATTTTTTCTCTCTCAGGCATTTGAAATGGAATCTACTGCCTCACTAACTGTGCTGTTTACCCATCTTCTGTGCATTCAGAGATATACTACATTATAGAAAACTTTTCAGACAATAAGCCTTATTACCCACATAGCTTTATCTTCACCTCTCACACTTGTCGCCTATGGCAAGCCTGTCAGGACTCATTATATAGGCAAAGCTGGCAGTGCGTGTGTGTGTATCTGTGTTGTGTGTCACTCTTCACCCTGCCACGTGCACCAGACATCATACACTCCACACAGGAACTCCGTGTGTGTCACAGGTACTGCAGCTCGCCACATCAGAGCGAAACAGGCCTCTTCCTGAACTAAACAGCACAGACAGCCCTTTGTCTGCTGCATGTCCTGTATTGTCCCTGTCTGCTCTCACTGCACTGTGTCAGTCATGTGTTAGATAATGGTCTTACACTAATAACACAACTTTTTAAATACATAGAGTTAGATAGTAGGGTCTTACTTCCAATGACAAAAAACATGTGAATCATCATGTATTAGCTCACACATGAGCAAATATGTTGTATCTGTATCGTGGAATACAGGTGAAAATTGTCACTGAAGAATTCAAAGGCCCTGTTTTCTCAACCAGCCTCGTACTATGAGTTATGGTGTCCTACATGATTAAAAAATTCCAACACAGTGCTGAAGAAGGTAACAAAAATTACATCCCTTTTAGTGCACATATATGGACATGTCAGTATTGTTCTAAGTCAGACTGGGAACCTTTCCTGTAACTATATTGTTTACAGTGTGAAACCGGTCCTAACCACACACTATTTAAACAACATATATATTTTATGTAACCTGGACGTGTACAAAGTTTTCACATTTGTAATTTCTATCTAAATTCAGCCAGCCAGTGTGATTACAACTCCATCTGAAAAAGATAGCTAGTGCTCTTTGTGTTAAAAATCTTTTTGTCAAACTACTATTTCCAAGGTCAAGAATGAACTTAGCGCTTGAATTTAGCCAAGTTTGAAAGGCTGTTTGATGTTTTTTGCGTCTGAGGCAAAAACACCATTGAGCATTTGAAAACAGACCACACGTCTACTTGCTTAGTGAGTGATATGAATATGTGCAGATTTATTATTCTGCACATGTTTATTTATTTATACAAGCCTCCATGTGAGGAGGAATCTCTCCCAACAACAACACACAAGATCAGGTTCTCTAGAAAAGCCTGATTCAGCAAAGCTTAACATAACTCACCAGCTTCATCTTTGTCAGACATAAGACACACAGAGAAGATTGCCTCGCTTACATCGGGCGTCCGTGTTCCAATTTGATATGGTTTCTCCATGATATATCTCTCTTGTCTTCATGTGATGGTTATTTAAAGGGAGAGCCATGGATTTTCTCCCACATACAACATAATGGCAAATCAATAACACAGGCCATACGGGGAGAGTGGGCATTTCATATAGCGGCCTAAATGATGGGAGGCCAAATCCAACTGGAGTTCTGGCAAAAAGGAACAGATAGATTTTCAAAATGCATTATATAAATAAATGTTTGATCTTTCCAATAATAGAGTTGAATGCAAAATTTCTCTTAATCATTATGTTACAAATGTCTTTCTGAAAGCAAGGTTTAAATGTATTTCCTTGGTGCATATGCAGTTCAATTACAGCTGTGGGTGTATATAGTATGTGCTCACACTCACATTGAGCATGAGGACATGTATGCTGATGTGCCTGAAGGGTCCCTGGTGTGTGAGCACACACACACACACTTAAACACACTTATGCATGTTTTTCCCTCGGCAAGACCTGTCAGCCAGCAGACGTCTGACATCATTCTCTGAAGGAGGAGAAGGTTTTCTACCGCTAGTGTCTGTTCGTGTGTGTGTGTGTGTGTGTGTGTGTGTGTGTGTGTGTGTGTGTGTG
>NC_045747.1:7799560-7846055 GCF_008692095.1 Etheostoma spectabile
GGGGGGGGGGGGGGGGGTATGAGGCAGGAGGAAGACGGTTGTTATCATGACTTATGGATTGGACAGCAGTTTCCTACTGGGCAGAGAAGACAGGAATGGTTACACAGAGGAATGCTGTGTTTTTCATCGTGGAGGGGTTTGCAGGAAGGAATGAAAGGATGACAAGAAAAAACAACATGGAAATAAATCTCCACCAACCACAAGCAAAGGCAAAAACACAGGGAGAGAAGAGACAGATGTCAAGAGACAAGAAGTCTGGAAGTCCTCTGTGTTTACACTTTCCATTCTGTCAGTGACTGCCTCCTCCGTCGTCTTTATCTCTGACACGGCTGGCAATCCCTCAATGACTCACCACTTTCTGAAGTGCTGCGAACCTCACTTTGTTGGAGGAGGAGGGGAGGGTTGAGAATCGCCAGCAAATCCTGCCTAATTATGCCCACCACTGCCACAACCAATAGCTTTTAGGTATGAAAGGATGTGGATGCTGTGGGTGGGAAATAAGGGAGAGTAACACTTCAGATCCAGATATGGTGACAGCTGAAGTAACAGTTTGTGACTGTCAAGCCATACTCATGCTCCCACACTGACAAAGAGAAGGTTGTCTTCCTTGTGTCCCAAGTTGGAAAGCCGTCATCAGGGCGAAGTTCTCGCCAAACTCCTTGGGTCGAGGCTTGTTTTTAAAGAGCCTCTTTTGTGTTCATGCAGCCTGAGAAGAGCGGATGATTAACAAGTTGTCAGTGTGATCCAGTTTTCTCAGTGTGAACACTGTCAGTTCTAACCTTAGTGCCTCTTCTTCATGTTTTCATTGATCTGTGTGACTGGAAGTGGCTGAAAACAAAGCATTTTTGCACGGACAATAAGCTGGAAAATAACCTCATCTTACTACTATGCACAAACAAACATACTATCCACATGAACCTCATTCAGTTGTTTACACAAACACACCACACAGTGTAATTGTATAGACAGCATTGTGTCACTATTGACACCTTTTCAGAAACTGCATACGTGTGTGTGACAAAGACACAGACGATCAGTGGTGCTTTGGCTGAATGTGAATTATCAGATCCATAGTTTTTTTTTGTTTTTCCACAGTACACACACACATTGCCCAGGTTGAGTCCGTCAGCGGGGCCTGGAGGAGGGCTGGGATGTGTGATGTTAATCTAACACTTTTGAGCTTGAGAGTGAGCACAGTAGCTAAGCTCACTCTCACACCTTTCTATCTTCCACTGAATCTGATTTATCACATATATACAGGGACATGCAGGCACAAAGTCATGCCCATAGAAGGTGGTTCGCAGTGTTTTTGCCGCTCTGGGTGTCATGAATCACAAATAATTGAAGCTACTGACAGTGGAAATGTCCATCTATCCATCCATGTTCATCTGTTTGGTTCTGGGGTCGGGTTGCAGAGGCAGCGGCTCTAGTAGATGACCCTATACTTCTCTTTTCTGAGCCACATTAACCAGCTCTGACTGAGGGATCCCAAGGCATTTTCAGGTCAGTGTGGAGATTTAATCAATCCAACTAGTCTTCCCTGAGGCCTCCTCCCAGCTGGACGTGCCTGGAATCCCTTTCTCAGCTGTTTTCTTCTGACGCAATGAGCAGTGGACAACTGAGCTTCTCACCTGTTTCTCTAAGGGAGATGCCAGCCACTCTCCGGAAAAAATAAACATTTTGGCCGCTTGTGCCCACGATCTAGTTCTTTCGGTCATGACCCAGCCTTTATTACCATTGGTGAGGGTAGGAGCAAAAATTGACAGGTAGATTGAAAGCTTTCCCTCCTGGCTCAGCTCTCTTTTCATCACAACAGAGTGGTAAAGCGAATGCAATACTGCCCCCGCTGCTTCGATTTTCTGGCCAATCTTCGTCTCCATTGTCCCGTCACCAGCGGACAAGACCCAGAGGTAGGCTATTGAACACGTTCACATGGGTAAAGAACTCAATCCTTACCCAGAGTAGGCACTCCATCGGTTTCCTGCTTAGAACAATGGCCTCAGATTTAGAGGTGCTAATCCTCAATCCAGCTGTTTCACACTTGCTACAAATGAGGCCGTCAGGACCACATCATCTGCAAAAAGCAAAAGAATTCCGTGAAATAAACACAGCCCCTAAAGATTCTGTGCGGGGCCCACGGATGAATTCGGTGAAATGAGCACAGCCCCTTAAGTTAAGGAAAAGGTCGTGGGTGGGCTTCATGAAAAGCGGGACAACAAGGGGACGGTTGGGTTTGGGAAAACAATAATGGGACAGTTTGGTTAAGGAACAGAAGAAAGTGACGGTTGGGTTTAGGAAACGTGATACGCGTGACACAATCTCCGTGGTGAAAGTCCTGTGATGTTTGACCCATCCACCACCCCAACCAACCTCCCTACCCAGATTTTCGGGCTTTCATACTACTCGCAACCGTGGTCAATCTTAATGCTTGGTTATCTTCTCATTGACTTTACATTAGCATTGTTTTTCCGTGGTGTCCACACAGAATTTTCACACATTCCGTGCAGTTCAGGGTCATTTCACAGAATTCTGTGAGACCAGGCTGACTGCTCACACGTTCTGCTGGATGGTGAGACACAACCAAGCAGGCTATGGAATAAAAAGATTTCATGGATGGAGTCCCCCACAAAACTGGTTGGGCCTTAGATCACTTATCCCACGAGCCAGCCCTGCAAACACACTACAGACACTAAACAATATTTCTGGTTATCTTGCATACACAAATGCAAACACAGACACTTGCACTTACTGAACACACACACTATCCTCCTCTATCATACTTGTCAATTGCTTTCTCATATTTCTGTAGAACTGCCAGATCCTGTTGTTTATGCCAGCTCAGCACACATACACACCTTGAGCTATGAGCACATGTTTGAAGTTGAAAAGAGGAACAAGTCTCTTTAGCGCCTAAGTAAAAGGCTTACAATCACACAGTTGCAAGAGAACAGAATGCTTTTGCACCCATTATAACTATTATCACACCCTCTTTAGCCAAGTGTCAACATCTCAGTGAAACAGCCTGTTCAAGACAATACTACACTGTAGATGTCTGAAGTCCCTAAAGGTTTTTCTGCAGAGGAGCTACTTCAGAAAAATTAAACTGTTCACAGGAAAATTGCGCTTCTGTGCATGAGATTGGAAAAAGTTGAAGACTAAAATAAAAAACAGGAACTGGGATGGAAGGATGGAAAAACACAGCATAAGGAACTTAAAAATACATTGAAATGCAACATTGGTGCAGAGAATTAGTGCATTATATCAGTCAAATGCTCATTTGCTGAACTTATGAGAGTAGAACACAGATGATTTGTCTTAAAATTGATATTCAAATCATCTTTAACTTTAAACTTAAAGCTCTGAAGAAAGTCGGTTCCTTCTTTTTATTTAAAGTGTGTTCATATTATATATAGTGCACAGTTTCTGTCGCCGTCCATGAGCAATTTGAAGTAATGACAACACTGTCAGCGCATCCACGCAATTGCTAGTAGCCAAAGACGACATGGAGGATTAACAAAAACATGATGGACTCTTCAGAAGAGGTAATTATCTTAACTCGAGCTTCTGCGCGGGAAAGTCAGTGGACGCCACAATCTTTTGAACATAACCATACTGAGAAATACTGAGATAGTTGTGTGGAACTGAAAGTCTTAACTAGCTTTGTAGCAACTCATTGAGCAATGTCTTGAATCTAACGGACGTTCAATAACATCAAAAAGTTACGCACTAAAGCTTTGAGTTGTTCTACTAATACATGTTTTCTGCTATCTTTAAGTAAGAAAAACAACTTTTCATTCATGCAAAAGAGTTTTACCCGTTTTCCGCAGCTATAAATGTTTGTGAAACACTCTTAGACAGAAAGAGCAGTCGCTACATAAAAAACTAATGGCCCATTTAACCAACAGATTGATATTAAATGGCTGCTGCTAAACTCCAGATAGTAAAATGAACACAGTAACAATGCCATAAACGGATCCAAAAAACCCTTAGTGTTTGACTGCAGTTCCCTTGAAGGTATTGATTGAAATGGCAACATGACTGATTGCATCAGTTGGATTATTGATGGACACGTGGAGAAAGAGTGTGTAATTAAACAGTCCCCCGTGTGTGCTCAGGTCACCCTGATGGCTTTCAGCAATAAACACAAGACGGATGGAGAGGGGACGGAGATCCATGTCTGAGTCTCAGATTTCAAAATGGGAAATCATGGCATGTGACATGTGAGTTCATGAAGAGTAAAGGTCTATTCTGGCACTTTATTGTGTGAACTTGAATTCTGGGACATCAATCCTAAAGCCTACAAATACTGTGCAACAGTATCAAACTCGGCCAATTGTTTCTTCATATAAACTAGTTTTCAGTCTTGTTTTTTCATGTCACACATGTGTCCAAATCTTTTTCCCTCTGGGCCTGTATGTGGTGACCTCTTCCATCATCTGCAGGGGAGAATGACTTTGATTCCTGTTTCAGCGCCCCATCTCATCCATCTCTCGCAGCTCTCCATTGTCTGAAGCTGCATTTAAATGACAGTGATACATAAGGCACATTACAAAGACAAAAAGGTTGACAAGGCCCCGTTTTTACACACATTAAAAACTGTGACAAAACCATGCCGAGGCCATGCATAAAAAATTCACAAGAGCTGAGAATTTATCGCACCCGTCTTTATGGCAGCATCCAGAGACTTAGCCAGGCTGAGGTGTGGATCCCATTAAAATGCACTACAGAAAATGAGATTTGGGGGAACCCTGTGAAAAACCATGCATGTAATCATCTCTTTTCCACTCTCAGTTTATCTGCGAAGGATTTGGAAGAGGCTTTGGTTCCCCACCCTCTCTGCCCCCCCTCCCCATGCCACATATTAATATTCATAGAGAAGATTCTCTCTTTGCTGTTTGTTGCTGCCTGTAGCCCACAGACTTAGCTTATTAGGAATCTAAAATAAGGCGAGCAAACTCACATCTGCAAGAGGCTATTGTGATTTTCATAGACTGCCTGTGTGGTCTGATAATGTGAAGGCTACATGTAGCATGAATCATGTTATGAATCCACCAGACAATCCGTGTTTGTGAATCTTTAGTTTTAGTACGAATATCTTTTTTGGCTAAATGGTCCATTGTGAAAATGTTGCTTTGTGCTGAGTAATAGATTCATGGTTCAGTGCTGCAAACGTGAGTTACAGACTGACTGGTGGATCTTGTGGCTTGTTTTGGTCAAAGCCGCTGTGGTGGAGTGAGTCAATGTGAAACAGAGTGCTCCACTTTGCCTTTCCTGCTTTGGTTCATGATGAACATCAAACAGAGGGAGAGAAGAAGGTGACTCATGCCTCCGTGAACAACCTCAGTAATTACATGCTCAAAGTCATTAAGTCCACCTTGCAGATCTCTGCACAACAAGCGCCACAATAACTACATATGACAGCATTTCCTTTCCTCTCAGAGTCATCGCAATATAGTTTTTTTTCCCCAACACACTAATTGTGAAATTTAACTACTTTCCAAGTTTAATCTTTGTCCACATTTCTCTTTCTCTCTTAAAGGGTCAGGTGTGACAGGATGCCAGATGTTGGCCTACATGCCGCATGCAAAGCATCCACCTGTCCCACACTGACATGCACACGAACGCACGCATGCACATGCACATGCACACATGCACACACACACACACACACACACACACACACACACACTTGCTTTTTTAATAGCGCTTATTTGACTCTAGAAAAAGACAGGAAACATGGCAAGAGCGCAAGATAGTTCACATTCAATTTTATGCACACCATGGCTAGAGGCTGGGAAAATGTATTTAATTGCATTAAAAGTCAAAAGTAAAACAGTAACTAGTGCATAAACCGACAAGAGGTTTAATGTGATATTCTCCAAACAAGTCAATAACACACACAGATATACGTGGATGGTCAAAATGTTGGTCAAAGCTCCTGCAAACATTTGCTTGCGCCCTATCTGACCCTCTTCTCCAAAATACACTAGAGTGAGTTGAGTGCAGAAAAGTGTAGTCTCTCACTCTCTCTCTCTAGCCACTCTCTCCTCTTTCACATGTAAATTAGTCTTTAATCTCTGCTTCTCTAATAGACAACCATGGCAACGGCGGCTGGCCTAATGAGGCAGAGATGCAGGTTAAAATCTGCCTGCATGCTACCACCATTTGCACGATACAGTTTGAATGCTCACAGACTCACTTACTTCTCCGTACATATTGCCACATGCATGGCACACATGCATATATTTACTCTTGCATCATGGAGCCCTGCACAAGAGAATTCCTGTTAAGCATTTGTTATTGTTGTAGTTGTGAATTGAGAAATAATAGAGCAATATAAACAAACTGCAGTTCAAATTTAAAGCTGGGGCCCTTACAAAATATTTTTTATAAAGCAGTCGTCTCAATAATCCACAAGCATAACTGACCCCCCCCCCCACCCACACACACACTGATGCTCTAGCACTCTGTTGACTGTAATTTACAACCATATTAAATCCAGTAGACCAACATCTGTTTTCAGAATAGTTCTACCCACAGATAAGCTTTCAGCGAGCTGCAGTCTCAAACCTCAAACACACAGACAGTCAATGAGTAAAAGAAGAACATGGAGGGATGGAGGGGTGTGTGTGTGTGTGTGTGTGTGTGTGTGTGTGTGTGTGTGTGTGTGTGTTTGTGTGTGATCAAAATACAGCAGTGCATTGCAAATATTTCATGAGAACACACACACAGACACACATTTACAATGCATTCATGTGAAGTTGTCTCTGGAATGAAAAACAATGTGTTCTGTATGTGACCATGTCTAATTGTGCAACATGAGATATACTGACAGTGAAACTAGAGAAAGTAAGACCTGAAATGAAAAAAAAGAACATGTGTAGAGCAGTTTAGTCATTGTACAAGCTTTTATATAAAGGAAGGAAAAAGTTTACATATAGTAAAGTTTACACAATGAAACATTTAGTCATTGCTCTAAAATCTGTATATCAAGTTTGATGACCCTTGAAATATTTTCATGAATACCACTGTGCTGATAAGTACAACCTGTCACATTTGTGAAGGCTCCTTTCCGTTTCTTTTCTCACAGCAACACAGGGAGCAGATGTTGACACACTCCTACAACAACTTCTTTTGTTATTACTCCGTGTACACCGACACAGTGCTATCACCTCACACAGGGGTCTGTTGCTAAACCGGCCTAATTAGCAATTAACAGTCATATGATCATGAAATCACGGTCTACTGGGATTCACTTGAGGACATAGGTTGTGAAAGAGAAAAGGGAGACAACTTAAACAAAGAGTATAAATATTGTTTATGTAATGTAAATAATGAGTCAATCTTTTAATAATACAGCAATAAAGGAGATGCAGTGTATTTTTTTATTTGCGACATGATTGTGTCCTTTTGTCTTGATAGAGGGGTGTAGGCTGCTTACAGTAAAGACGGAACACTGTGTCCCTCTGTCTTTGGTTCAATGTTATTTTCGCCCTGAGGCCCAACACAATTAACACCCACTGCCAACTGGTAGGTTTTGTGTTTATGTGTGTGTGTGTGTGTGCGCGTGTGTGTATACAAGCATTAATGTGTCTGCTCCAGATACATAAACTGGTTTAATTTGTTTATTCATTTAGGCAATAAATTACAGTTATTTTCGACAAAATGTGTGTTTTGCCATAATTAGGAGTGCATGTGCATGTCTTCAGATGCATCATGGGGGAAATTTCAGTTTGATTGATATAGATTTTCATCATTTCCGGCTTCTAATTAATTGCTCTTCAGAAGTTAATTTCTCAGTAAATGTAAAATAAACACGCAACAAAGCTGTGTTTAATTTGGCTCACAAAGAGAACAATTACAGTAACACACACACACACACAAACATGCTCCAACATCTGTTAAAAAAACACAAATCTCCCCAGATTGATCACTCAAAAGCAAATCAATGGCATTTGGAAATTTTGGAAAGTAACAGTAAATCAATTCAACCCTTTGCAACAAGAAACAATAAACCTTTCTTCAGCGGTAATAAAAGAGTACACCCCATTCCATTAATTTATTGCCTCCCTGTGTGTGTGTGTGTGTGTGTGTGTGTGTGTGTGTGTGTGTGTGTAATATGAGTGGATAATCACAGGCCAGGAATTCTTCCAGCGGTCCAGCAGGCAGGTTGGTATGCCGTGCAAAAGAATGCGGAACCTGGAAAGTCTAAACAATGTTCGTAATGGAATAAAGGGAAAAAACGATGAAGGGTGTGAGAAGGGTCCAGGAGGATAGGAGCGAGGGAGAGGAAAAAAGGAGTGGCCATGAAGTTGAAGAGGAGAAGGAAAAGGAGGAATGAAGTGGGGAGGGTTTTTTTTAATCAGGCTGGAATGAAAATATTCCCAACCTTTTTATGGCATCCAAACCTGTCAAAGCAGTGGGAGAGCTGAGTCCAGATCTAAGGCATAGCTTGCATTTAAAGACAAAACAATCCACCCTGTCTTGAGTGAATGTGCCTTTCAGTTACAAAAATATGCATAAGCACTCTGTTTAGGTGTTCTGTTTATTATAAAGCTCCAAAATCCCTCCATAAAGGGGGTTTACCACAATAATCACTTGTATTCTCCACCTTCTCCCTGCCTCAAACCTCATTTATAGCCTCCCATGCCCCATTCAGAATCACTCTAAAACTGTGTCAATAAGGAAATGCTCCCATTTCGATGCACGCAGCAGTAGAAAAGATGCATGAAAAGATGCGTGAGCCCCGTAACACAATACAATTCAGAGATGTGGAAATCTTCCCTCCTTAATCCAGAAATCAGTGCTGTGGAAAGTGGGATTTGGGGCTGTCACTGCTAAGCTCCTTGTCCCTGGTGTATTATTGGAGCTGTAGCATAGAGGAGAAACACTGGGAGGATGATGCCACAACTCTTCGAATTGTAAACAGGTTTCAGTGTTTGGGAAATAAGCATCTTGCCACAACCAAAATTCCAGGAGCATCGTAAGAAGAATGGTGGCATCGACAGCAATCTGTCGGACGCTTATCTCTGCGCTGCATCTGCGTGCATATGAAAGTCTGACTGCTGAGCTGCAATCTTTAGATGACACACAAACTGATGTCTAGGGCAGGAAAAGGGTGAGTAAATGTGTGCAAAATGCAAATGAGTCTAACAATTTATTAGCAGTTTTGCATGTTTTATCATTTTTTCAGCTCATGAGAAGCAGACAGATGAAACACCTGAGACACCCCCATTCAGACAAGATGAACTGTCTGCTGTTAATGAACTTAGAGATATGTTCACATTATTTGAGAGCTGTGGTATATTTAAACTGGAATCTAGGTGTTGTAGCAGAACTACAGCCGGGTAACTGTAGAAATCGGGCTTGAGGGATTCTGCATGCAGGAGCAATGCATAAGACATGAGCTATGTTAGGCGGGTGAGTGGGCCACAGCTCCAACCATGTGCTATTCATAGACCCTGCCGATAACAGGTTGACTTCTCTGGGAAAGCATCAGGCAGGGAGAGGGGGAGGGTGGTAGGCAACAGACAAAGGAGGGAGGGTGCAGGAGACTAACCTGTGGAAAGAAACTATCAGAGCTGAGAAAGAGAAGGGGATGTTTTGGGGCTGAAACAAAAAGAATTAAATGAAGGATAATGAGGAAGAGGAAACATCCTTCCATCCCACACATATGCAGTACCTGCAAGAAAAGACTGGAAAGGGGAAATTGTGAGAGTTTTCACACAAACAAATCCACGTGTCAGTTGCATTTCAGTGTGGAGGAGGATCTTCCCTGCTCCATCTGTCCTTAATGTCTGACATTACACTTATGAGATGACAGCGAGGCAGACTCAGGCCCATCACACCTCATTCTGCAGTGGCAGCAGTCATGTGGCCCAGTGGGACAGTCATGGCGTTCTTGTGACTACACCCTGTGTGTCATTCTGCACAGGCAATTTCGCGCACATTCTCATGCTCCAATTATAGAGCTGAAGAAGTGGAAGAGAAAATAAAAAAGACTAAAACTACAGAATAAAATACAGAAAAACCTCTGTCCTAACCATCTACATCCTGGTCTGTCCTGCATCTACAATCCAAGCTGTATTTCTTCCTGTTGGTTGGTTAATACTCACATACTAAACACTCAACACTAAAAGGCTAACAACTTTTGCATTAAGCTCTTACTGACAGAAGTTCCCGAATTTTGTTGTCTTTCCAGTCGGACATTTTAATTGATGTAAATTACCCTTTTTCTTTTCCCTCAGATGTTTGTATTCTTCAGGTTTTGCGCCAACTGCATGATAGAAATATGATCAACACGTCTACTTGTTCGCTGTAAATTCTCCATACGATGAACTGCTCTATATACACGTTTAAACTTACACTGGGGAGTTGGCAGGGTAAAGTCTATTTGATGTTGGGTCGAACTGAGACAAGTAAGTTCAAGCTTGTAGTGTATGTGTGAAAGGGATTTTACTTTCGTAAAAGATCTGAGTGCTTCTTCCACCACTGTTCCATGTGTCCATCATCTACCATTTAATTTATGTCATTTCACCTGTAGTCAGGAAGTCTAGTAACCCATGTTGGAGAATAGGACTTTTACCAAATGTCTCCTGATTTTGCCCAATGTTTTTGTTTTGGCTCCTTGAACTGTTTTACTCCATATCACAGTATCAACGTTCTCCCCAATCCAGGAGTTCTGCCAACATGGCCAAGCCCTCATGCCAATGGAAATGGCTGCCTCTAATTTAGCTGAACCGGCTGCATTCCTTGCCTAAAACAAAGCCATTGCTGTTCACCATATTAAGGCGATCTTGCAACAGATACCAGCTCCATGTTGAAACAGACTCTAATCCCTCTTTTTACGCTGGCCTCTTGGTCCTCATCCAGTTGTACTAGAATTGACAACTAAACTCCCTCGGGCATACACACTTTCAATTTTTTGGCCTTAATAATAATAGTGATAATAATGCATTTTATAAATAACACATGTTTCATTAAATGCAAATCTCAAAGGGGAAATGGGAGGATTGAGCCACATTGTAATTAAAAGCAGGTAAGACAACAGGGAAACAGCAAAATCTAAAGCAGTGGGAATAGGAATTAGTGGTTGGCTTTTTAGTAACTTAGAAATACTGCGATAATTTAGTAAGAAATTTTAAAGGAATTCTTTAAACGAGTCCAGTGTCTGACATGCCTTCAGGTGGTCGGGAGTGTTTTCAAGAGGAACAAAGCGGCTCTTCCGAAAGTCGAAACCCCCCTGTGGTTCATGTTAGACCCTGAGGTCTGGAGGATTAGACTGGACGCCAAACCTGATAGAGCAAAATGGAGGTTTTAGAAGTTGTTTTCTTCTTGTTTACAGATCTGTCTAACTTCCCTCTAATTGTGCTTATTTACACTCCCCATTTCCTTTCCCTCTATTTGCTTTCCCTCTTTCTCTCTTCCTCTCAGCCTCTCTCACACTCTCTCTGCCTGAGCCTGCCCTGACCCAGACGTCTGTTCCCTGTCTGAGCTGCTGCCAGATTCCTGCAAGGGGAGGAATGCATGTGAGGGCCTCGCCGAGCCACAATTAACATTTCGTCGGTGCTACGCCTACACCTATGTACAGTGCTTAATGATGGCATATTCATGAAAAGCAAATATTTGCACAGAAAAGCTGTCTCCCAGCGACCGGCGAGAAAAAGGGGAAGATAATTGAAAGGACCTTGCGGCACTTAAAAAAAAAAGAAGCACGAATGGGAGATTAAAAAAAAGAGAGCTGAGATAAATGAAGGGCTGGGCTTTAAAGAGGCTGTTGTTAGCGAGAGGATACCCTGTGAGGAGTGTGTGGTGACAGAAGAAAACCCTCTCTGTTGGGGGCAGCGGCACATGCTGAGAGGGCACCAGCAACAGTAAAAGAAATACTGGTAAATCAGACGGAGAGAACAGGGGAAAGCAGAGAAGGGAGATAGAGAGAGGGGGGAGGAGAGGGTGACAGGTAGAGTGTACTACTTGTATTTGCAGAAAAATTACATACAGTAAAACAGAAATATGTTTAAAAAACAAAAATAAGAAATTCACTGTTGATAAAGGATAGAGAGAAGGAGAACTCCTGCACAGTAGATGATAGACGATTTTCCAAGAGGAGCAGACTGCATACCGTCCTCCATTTCCCCAAAGAACATCCCTCCCTATTGCTGCCCCCAGCTGGGAGGCACGCACACACACACACACACACCCACAACACACACACACACACACACACACACACACACCACACACACCACACACACACACACACACACACCACACAGGCTGTCTGGTTGGGGGAGGGGAACACCAAAATGCAGGGAAACGGCGATGGATAGTGATGGAGAAGGGAAAGAGACGAGCAACAGAAAGGGACGAAACAAGAAAAGTAGGAAGGGACAGAAAGACTAAATCGGAGGATGTGGTGGAATGCAAGCAGAAAAACAAAACGAGAAGAGAAACATGATGTTACACACGGTGTGTCTGTGTGCGCGCCTCCACCTGCGTTGCAATGCTTACACAGTATAAATCACCCACCTGACTCAGCATCCCACTCTGTCAACACACACACACACACACACACACACACCTTTATTCATCATCCATGTTGTCCTGTTTGTGGCCACATATGCAAAAACTTTCAACAAAATCCCCCTGCAAAGAAGTAATTCAGGAGTCAGTAAATAATACAGTACACATGCATCCTTGGAAAACACACACATACATGCACCATCCCCCCTTCAAATACACACGCACGCACAAACACACACACATATATACACATGTAGTCCTAAATGAGACAGCTGGAGCTATCAAACCAAAGCCTATGAGAGCCAGCTTTCTTCAGATGGATTTGAGATGTGGGCTTTACCGTATCATCTGCCAGCACGCTGCTGGGAATGAGACGTCACATTCATAACAGCCTACTGCCTTATAAGGCAGTTATCTCTCTCTCTCTCTCTCTCTCTCTCTCTCTCTCTCTCTATATATCTCTCTCTCTCTCTCTCTCTCTCTCTCTCTCTCTCTCTCTCTCTCTCTCTCTTTACCCTTCAGTAGGGGGAGGGATGAGTGGTTTCAATTATGTGCAACAAAGACCAAATTAGGCACCTGGCAATTTCAACATGGCCTCTTTCTCTGCATTAAGTTGATAGGATGTGGTTTTGATGGGGAGGTAATGTGGTTGCATGCATCTCATGGATGAACACATGCATTTGTTTGCAGAGTGACAAAAATATTGCTTTTGAATTTGTGGATAACACGGGAAAAGATTACATTTCCCAACCTTGCAGAAAAATGTAATGTAACAATGGACAAAGAAGATGTTCTTTTGTTCTTGTCAAGGAAAGCAAACACTGTAGATTGCCGTGCACATTCCATTATGCCGGTCACACAAAGGCTCCTTAGCGGGCCCTGATTGATCCGTTGGCGGCAGCTTTGAGGGCACATTGAGACTGTATTCTCATTGACTACTTTACAATCAATACTAGCTAATAACTGGCTTTAGAAACTAGCTGGGGGTATCTGACACTGCTCTGCTGCTGCAATCGTGCACTTAGTTTCACACTCTGACCACAAAGAACACAAGATATACAAATGCAACCAGTTGCTGCTTTCAAATATCCTTTCTCTCTCCCCAACACAAACAAAAAACACACTGCACAAGCGCACACCCACACAGACTGCAATGTAGATAATCTCTCTAATGAGGGATGGCAGGTAGCAGCTGTATGGAGATTTCATCTGTCGGACAGTACGGACTACACACGGGGCCGTGAGATACGGATTTCACTGCAGAAATAACAACAAACGTGTGAATGCGGTTTTTATTTAAATTTCTTTTTTACTCAATTTAGTATAGCACCATCCACCAGTAAAGCCCACCATTATCTCCTGACACCATATTTGAACAGCCCAAGTCAAGAATGGAAAGTCAACTCTTCATCGTGTATGTGTGTGCACTCAACCATCTCTTTTTTCCATCTCCATGTATGGTGCTGCAGAGTAGCTGCGAGGGGACCTTCCTCTCTGTCTTTGCACCTCACAGGCAGCTCGGCGGCTGCACGGCTCTAATCCACTGAGCTGCTAAGGAAAGAGTGCTGACGGTGCCCTTTTCCACTGACTATCTCTTAATCCAGCTGGCTGCGGGTCTGGGAGAATAATCCTGGATTAGGGACTCTTCCCCATGGAGCAACGATAGGGTCCCTTGTGGGGGCCCCGTCACAGTCAGCTGTGCCTGAGGCGCCGTGCCTTTCACATCGTGAGAGAACACAACAGCCAATCCAAAAACAGTCAAACAGTGTCTGATTAGGGTTGAATTGCATCAATCCTCGCCTTAACGCCCTGGGGGAAGCTGCAGCGCTTATTGGAGAAGAATGATAGTAAAGAGGGATAATGGTGGATAGACACTTGATGTTACAAGTGCTTTTCATTTAAGGTGACAAAGAGTTTTGAAGAATAGGAGGAATTGAGCCCCCAACGAAGCACTTTGTTAGCACAGGATACACTCTAATTGGTATATTGTTGAAAATGGCAGCTATTGTCTTAATGAGAACCCTGACGTGTGTGTTTGTGTATGTGTGTGTGTGTGTGTCTGGTGTTCCCACTTTAACCTTCTTTAACACAAGGGTTCTCAACAGTAAAGAAGAAGACGACACAAACAAGGAAAGAATGTGAAAATCTACAAAGGTTTCATTGGCTCTAAATGGCTTAAAAGCATCTGAAAGAACTCATCTTATTTACACACGTTTCAGTCATTCACATATTTCAGCCCTGAGTCAAAAAACCTACAAAATAGCTGTTTCACAAACAAACAAGCTATAAAAACACATAAAGATGAGTTGTTAGTTCAAAACAGTTTGGTGTGACTACAAAGCGACAAACTCTGTGTACTGAGAAGCCACAAAGATTCTCCAGACATGAATAAGAGAATAAACACAAGGTATTTGGAGCTTCTGTCCAAGGTTAGATGTGTCAGAGCCACAGTCTCACTTGGTGGAATGAAGTAAAAATAAGTCATCAACAACACAGGCAGAGAGTAGAGATGTTGTTATATATTAAATAACAGGAGAATTCCAATTTCTTAAAATTGATCTGTAATTACGGTGAAAGACTATTTTTTTTGTCATCTCCTATATTGAAATCAATGACGAGCATGGATGCAATTAAATACAAATAAATGATCCTGCTCGGAGGAGAATTTCCCAGCAGGTCAATACAAAATTTGTATTTTAGTCAACGTATTAAAGATTGATCCAGAGCTCATCTCAAGGCTGAGAGGCAGGACATGGAGCATTATTAGTGCGGCTAGACAATCAGTAATCAACAGGCTTTTTCATCCGTGCACGTGATGTCCTCCCTCAGCACACAATCACCAGTTTATTTACCTGCATGGCTGCCCAAGAGAGACTGGAGCTTGCGTCAGTGCACATATCCCTCGGCCCCTGTGAAGCACAACGAGGGACAGCAGGGAGGCTTAATGCACCCAGGGTGTGTGGACACATCATAGCAACATCCAGTTGTCAAGATGACTTTTAGCTCCAGACTTTGAATTTGATCATCAATGGTTGATTGTACTTACAGGGGAAAGTTATTTATCTTATTTTTTGTTATAATGCATATTGTAAAGCTTACATCAATTGATAATTTTGTTTTCGATGAATTCTGATTAAAAGGATCAGACTGGTGTTATTCTATACTGTTTGTTTTTGTCAACAAATCACAAGAAAAGATGACAAAAAAAACATTTTAGTCCACCTCTCATTATTTCTGAATTCTCAACGTTGTCTTCGTTACAGACACAAACCATAAAAATGGCTCATAAATGTATAGTTTCATTCTTTTAAAAAAAGGCCCATTTTCTAAAATACCTTGGCGCTATAGCTTTTAACAGGCTTTACTTAGACTACTGCATTTTTTTGGGCCAAATTTTAAGACACAACAAGCAGAATTATAGCACATACTTCTAATTTCTCTTCACATAATGTTGAATAGCTCTACTTATTTAGCTATTAAAGGACAAGGCTGACATTCAATATTTTTGTTAATCAACAGAGCTCAGATCCAACCCAAGTTCATCTCTCATTACACTCAGCCCCAATCCAAAATGGTTCTTAAAACAGATGGGCACTGTAGTTTTTTTCTGTCAGTGTAGTGTGGCTAATTGATTGACTTGCCCTTTAACAACTCTGAATAAAAGCTTTAAAAGTATAGCTACAGTATAACTTAAAAGTGCAGGGCATTATTACAATATTGGATTGAAGCACTGAGTTGACCGCATTTAATTTCATACTGTTACAATATGCTTACATATGGTAAGTCACTGTTGGGGATAATATGTTTTTTGGCAGCAATTTAAAAGGCCATGTACATAAAAATAAAATATAGGAAGGAGAAAAGAAGGGATCTGAAATATAACAAGCACAGACACCTGCACCCTCTGTAAGCCAATTGCTGAGTTAATGCGGCACATAACACGCTTTCCAATCCATCATGACACCTGTGACATATCTCAGAAGCATTCAGCATGGCAAAGACTCAAAACAACCAGTGAGCTCTAAAATACACAGAAAGTCAGAACATATATCTTCACCCCTGTCACCCATAATCCTCCAACTACAACCCCCCCCCCTTTCCATAAACTGACTCCTTCACCTAAACGCTGCTAACAGTTGAATAGAGCATAGACAGGACAGGCTTGAAAGAGTGACTATTGTCTTGATAAGAGCCAAAGTCAATCTATTTGCATTCAGGGGTGAAAAGATCTATTTTTGTGTGTTCCTACATGAATAGAAAAAGGAGAGTGCAACATAAAAATGGCTGCATGTGCATGTCATACTTCATCCTTTAGTGTGTATGAAGATATCACTACCTATACAAAAAAAATGACTGCAGTCTTTCAATGCTGCAGCATATTTGAATACATTGTGCCTAATATTGCCAGGTCTGAAGCTTCAGCAGAGCGATGAGGCAATTAATTCAAAGAGCAGATTCCTTCTTGATTCTTCTACAAATCCCAGCAGTGGAGGTTCTTATACTTGTTTAATGGGTCTTCCGGAGTAAATTCAATAGGTGATGACCCCACATTTCTCATCAGTAAACCTGCTCCGCATATCTTGAATTCTCAGTAAAGAAGAGGACTCCATGAATATAGTATTGTACTACCATAAAGTGGGTGGACTTGCAAGATTATCTGGTCAAAATCAATGTAGTAGAGGTTGAGATTTCCTGACTTTTAGATGGCAGCATGGATTTTGTGGCTTTTTTATTTTCTTCTTTTTTATATAAAAAAAGACAGTACCTATCCAAAGGCTGTTTCCTTAACTTCTAAAACAACTGTTATATTCTCATCCATCTATATTGTGATGGAATGTGCACAGTGGTATACAACATGTTGGGTTTATGGTGCAGATAGCCTCTCTATAGGAACCATTATTAATTTATTCAACCATTTTATAGATGCTTTTTAATTCAATTTTTGATGGGTGAATATGGTCATTTCATGTTTTTACCACTTGTTTTATGTCTACAGTGCTTTTTTGTCTTGTGTGAGGTCACCAACACAATTCCTATCAGCTATAATGAAAGGGCCATTAAGCACCAGCCATGTTTTATCTTTTAGTTCCTAATATGGGTCAAGCTCCAAAAACACACCCATGTCTCCAGTTTGTAACACATGCTTTGTCTATAACGATTTGTCCAATTTGTCCAAGCCTAAGCCGAGATATTCATTACTTCAGTAGCTTTTCTGGACCTTACAAAGCTCTTTGAGAGCCGCAGAAAACATTTTTATTGCAATCTGTTTCAATAACATTACCAAATATCTCTGAATGATCAATTCATGTCAGAGAGAAACGGAACATAACATCTGAATATATAATGACACAAATCAAAACTAAAAACAGGCATTGAAATCCCCACAGCAGTGCAGCATGTTATTAGACACTCTGATGGATCAGCCTGCTGACTGTACCCCTGAAAGGCCCATTAACACCTCCAGAGGGTAGAGCCCAGCCCCCTCCATAAACAGCCCAGCCGGAGGTCCATCCTATAATGGGCTAAGCTCATTCCCAGCCTGGCCTGCTCCAGGTGTGGAAGCAGAGCCCTGTAATTGATAATTAGGGGGCAATAACCCAGCTTTCAATGCAGGCCTCACGACAGGAGAGTGGCCAGGCCCTGCACTCAGTCAGTCAAGGGAAAACAAGAGAATTGAGGCTGTTAAGCGGTGGTTTCTTGGCTAACGCATGTACATGTAGACAGGTTTTAGTTTATGATGCACTTGTAACTGACTGACAGAGCACAGAAAGGAGTGTGTAATTCTTCCACAGAGCTTCAGTTCTTTGCTGAGGTTACTGATAGTGTTTGTGGTGCTCATGTAACATGAGGTGGAAGCACAGCAGGTCGGGCAATTCATTCCATACACACATTTTTGTCATACTGTTAAACCACAGATCTTATCAATCATAATGATGTACAAAAAATTCTCTAATCTAACGCCGTGTAGAAATAAGCAAAGTGATTCCAACGTGCTTTACACCAGGGTGATGTAGTTTTTATGGTGTTTTTATGGTGTTCACTGGATCTACGTGTTGCTACATCATCCACATGTACAGTCATCGGTCATTTAGTTTTTTCAGTGGATAAAAACTGCATTAGTCACTCAAATGACGTGAAGAGGCCAAAGATTTGAGTAATGAGAAGTGGCATTTTATTCATCTATGTATTTATTGTAATTTTCTTTTCATCTTGTTTTCTTCTAAAGCAATGCATTAGCTCTCAGTGAAGCTATCAATCAGGCACTAATGGGTTGTAATTGCAGGCAGGCAGGCCTCCACATCAGAGGCAGCGGGGTCTCTGGATAGCAGAATAATCACTTGTACAGTAGAGAATTGCCTACAATGGATTAGATCCCTGGGCGATCTCGGGGTACAGGTTAACATAATTTCCAACTCATTTTCCCATTGAAACCCACAATACTCATCCAAGTGACGTCTTGTATTAATAAACAAGGTTAATATAGTGAGGATTTAAAACAAAGAGAAAATACTTAAAGGGGATTTTAAAGGGATCAGTCACACCCAATACAGCCAACTGTTTAGTCACTGGATTCCAAAGAATCTTCCAGAGAAGAATGGTTAAAATTATATTTTCCTGGAACCATAGTGACTAAACCAGAATACCTGCGCTGCCAGAGCCATTCCCCAAAGACGACTGTCAGCCCACAGTCTTCCTTTTGCTTTCCATGAACCAGGCACCTGACGACAATGTCTGATGCTATCTCCACAGCTGTCCGTGACAGTCAGTTAATTGCTGTCAAATGCCTGAACCATCACTCTCTCCCTCTCTCTCTCTCTCTCTCTCTCTCATACACACACACACAAACACACAAAAACACACACACATCCCTGTCGAACAGCCACAACAAACAGCAGAGGCTGATAAGACTGTTAAGACGGTTAAACTCTGGGAAATGCTCATCTGCAGCTTTTTCTCATGGGAGGCCTTATATTGTTTGTCTGAAAACTGGAATGAAAATCCCCTCTGAGAAGAATTTACATCTTGTCTTTTTCATCTTTTAAAGATGAAGAGTCAAAGTAAGGCAGACTACAAACAACAACATCTTATTTTCTACTTCCTGCTTAGGAGAACTAAGTGTATTAGTGCCTTGGATTGGAGTTAGCAGGCTGGTCAGGTGTTGTGAAGATGTCTGAAATTTGAGAAGTATCACATGTCACTACAACTATAGTAAATCATAGGTAGGTGAAGGTATCCTACCTTTTAAAGCTACAAACAGATTCTCTCTGTTTTCACACATGCAGCAGCTGAGGGTCCAAAATCTAAAAATGGTTAGCAAATTAGCCACTTAGCGGGTAAAACCATATTATTTCCACAAGCTGAGGTAACTGCCACGGTAGATAGAAAAGATCATTGATGACAGTGTGACATTTAAAAAAAAAAAAAATGAGTCACAACTTCCTGCAGAGGAAAATATGTAAATTATTTGAGCTATAGGTACATTTTGTATCTGTTGCATGGTAACAGTTAATATTTTCTTGTTGTTAGCTTTGTGTTCACGCAACAGCGGTTTTCTGTTCTACTGTGCACTTGGTGTTTGATGGCTGCCGTAAAACCAAGTAAACAATTTTAGGAAGTTGGAAATTCTACAATACCATACACAGTAAAACTGGTCTGCTGGTCTGATGTTTAACATATTACTAACATGGAATATAATTTATTTTTAACAGGACAGATGAAAACATGAAAGGGGAGAGAGAAGGAGAATGACATGCAGCAAAGGGCCGCAGGTCTGAGTCAAACCCACTTTACCAACTGAACTATCTGGGCGCCCAACATGCATGGAATACTTTTATAGTTTTATTTATTTCATAGTTTATTTCATATTCTAGAACAGCTCTGAAAAGTGTCACCTATTAAGATCATCAAGTCCTTTTTTAGTTTTTTTAAATGACTACATCCAGTGAACTGATGTCTTCAAAAGCTGGAGAAAAACTCTGTGGAGATTATAACAGTATCTTTGTCCACAAAGCTGGGTAGAGCAAACTGATCGTCAAAGAATTAGTATTATTATTGGCTGCAAAAAAGGTATCGATACTATAAATACCTCTATGTGCATATTCCTGTCATCATTTACATCACAATCGACCTAACCATTTTACACGATTACATTAACTACACAATTTTACATAATTTACTTTGTTTAACTTTCTATATTAATCCTGATCTCCATGTGTTTACTTCATGAATTACAAAACAAAACGCAGACTTTATGCTTCTAGTCAAGCCGTGTTTAATGATAAAAAAAACATTAGTGGTGGTTCTGTAAATCCCAGCAGTTTTACTTGGTATCAGATCACAATCACAAGTCATTTATTGTCAGAAATGCATTTATAAATTGTACGCTTGGTACATTTTGTTGTTCAGTCAAACATTTAGTTTAAGTTTTAAGTTTCTTGAAAAGTACGCCTGTGTTTTTTATTAAAGCCTAGAATAAGAATAGCTTCATTTTCTCTGAGATGTGTACAGTAACACAGCAACATGTCATAGAGATAAACAGCAACATTGTACATTCAGTGATGACTGGTCAAAACCCCTTTAAGTAGGAGTAGTGAATAATTAGGCCCGTGACTTACCGTGCCTGTGCAGACGGTGTGATTCAATGACAATCACACACACACACCCACACACACACACACACACACACACACACACACACACCACACACACACAACACACACACCACACACCACACACACACACACACACACACACACAACACACACACACACACACACACACACACACACACTTTGATTACATTCCATTGTGCATCTCTGACTTTGCTTATTTCAACCCAGCTACCCAACTCTTCAAAACTCTGCAGGCTTTTCCAGCAAGCAGCTGGACATGATAACTAATGGGAAAAGGAGCAGTTATGAATGTAATTTGCAGACACTGCTTGCTGAGTGAGAGAGAGCGCAAGACCATGATGGGGGGGCGTCTTAATGTTACACTTTAGCAGCAATTTGAAGATGTTTTCAGCCCCAGGAGTGTCATTCAAAAGCTCTCTGGGAAAAGCCTCAGAGTGGAGACCACCTTACATCTGGGACTTGCAAATCACAGAGGCAAGATGCAGATCGCTATATATCCCTGTGCGGCGCTTAAATCGTCACTTTCTTCTCCATCTCTCTCTCTTTTTTTTTCTCTGAAGAGACCAAACAGCCAGCTTTACTTTTTTCTCCATATGATGACTGCTATAATTAAAGAGGCTGGTCAGGGGGGAGGCCCTCTAACTCATTACCAGATGTTTAGAGGTCACTCCCGTTTGCACACACACACACACACACACCCCCACACCCACCCCCACCCACCCACCCATCCACACACACACACACCCACACCCACCCACACAAAAAAACAAACAGATACATTCATGTGGACTGATTCTTAGTGTTGATAGTGCGTTGTCATTCATTTTAAGGTGAAAGTGGACAAAATGCTGGAGGTAAGAAAAAACAACAACCTGTGCTGACAATATTTCCCAACCCTATCTAAATATGGTTCAACACAGACAACTAAATGTAAGAGAAAACACAAGGCTGTCAATTTTTTGTCAGGATAAAACATGTTTGTTTTTTTCAGCCAGCGCTGTCATAGCCATCCCACAGCTCAAACAGGAAATGATATCTTAAGAAGGTACGGTTTAAATGATTATGCTCCTATTGCTTAACAGGTAGGCTAAAATGAATGTTTGTGTCTGACTTTTATCAGAAGGAAACATATGCCTAGCTTTATCCTGCCTGTCAGGAAACAACATTAAGAAAAATAATGAGAATGTTCCTTTTCACAATCTGATGAGGAAATATGCAGAGCCCTATCATGTGATCACATACGTGTTTGTCATGTAAACACATTCTTACCTCTGTTTTGGGCTTGAGTGTTTTCTAAAAAACAAGTTGTGCCTTCTATATGTCAAGAATCACTCATGCAAGGATATAATATTGCTAAATATTTTTGTAACTGCTATTTTAAACGCAAACGTTCACTTGTTTAAAAATTAAATTAATAAAGAAAAAAAATACCAGTAATTCATTATAATCCTGTTTTAGGTTAACTGTTCTTTGTTAACACAGAGGGTTTGAATTTCATGTTAAAAACGTCCTGCTCAGACTTGAGATATGCACATGTAATTTGATATTCACACAAATATTCCATTGTGAGAACACTGCAACATTTTTAAAAGTTCAAGTTCAAGTCCTGTGAATGAATCTCCAGTTTCATTTGACCCTCGGTCAGAGTCTGCACGATTTCATGCCAGTTGCTTCAGACCCTGATGTGACCCCTGCCCACAAAGCCCATGAAAGTATGCCAAGCCAGCAGCAGACTCAAACCTGAAGTAGCTCCAGACCAACATAGCGCCTGGTGATTGTCTATTCTGCTCCAAGATGAAAGTAGCCTCTTGACTTCCAGCCCGTCCAGTAGCAAACCTTCCTCATCTTGGATTTATGTGATGCTGAACATTGCAAATAACATTCTGGTAAGGCAGTGTTCCACATTGCACCATATGAAAAGGTCAAGTGACAATAATCCTCAGTAAGATAGGGAAACTAGAGGCAGGGACTTAGGGAGAGGAGTCAAAGGGCAACAAACAGTTCAGGAATCCAGTAGATGGATCCAAACCTTTGCTGTACTAACATGAGCCAAGACAGCAACGCTCCCATGGCCTCTGTCTCAGGACTGTTTCCGAAAGGTGAAAATATCCCGAGTTTTGGATCCTTTCTTGCCCTGTAGTGGATGTGTGGGGGTGGAGTTTGGCGAAGGCGTTGATGACAAAGAGGGTGAGGAGGGCTGGGGGGTGGAGGTGCCACCATAGGGGCAGCTCTGTGAGTCAGGGTGTTCACCAGAACACTCCACAGTAGGGATGTAGCGGCTGTCCCACATCCCCGGGCCACACAGTTTGCAAAGGTCGTGTAGGCTGCACGGGATTCTGGGTAGCAGGCGGAACTGGTATAGAAGGCTGCGGGCCTGAAAGAGCAGGGTAAAAGTGGCAAGATAAACTAAAATATGTAAAAGAGTGGAAGGAACTTTGGGTTGACAAGAAGTTAGGGAATGCAAAACAGTGTGTTGCAGATATCAAACATAGTGGAGTAAAACATTAAAATGAATCAATAGCTTTGACTTTGGTAACAAAACAATGTCAAGGTCAGCATTGCGATGTGGTACCTAATGCCGGCGTGCATCGGATGCAAAATCTCTGGCAACAACAAAAGGAGTTACACCATCTGCATGCTAACATGAACACACTGCCTGTGGTGGCAAAAGCACTAACACAGAATCCATAAACATGAGGACGCAGGCACAGTAGCAGGGATGCAGATCATAAATCCTCTACATGACATGGCAACATCCCATTTAGCTCTGCAAGGCCTCTGTGGGCAGGTTACAGTATGTCAGCGCTGCTATGCTGCAGCATTGGGAAAGGCTACTTTAATGCAAATATAACCCCGGTTTGAAATAAAAGTAATGCAGCAGTCTGTGGAAGAATGGTTATGAGCATGATTATAGACAAACTATAGTTTAATAGTTTAAGATGAATGGATAGCCATTTACTTTGGGTGTACCATACACAGGTGACATAAAGGCAAGAATACCCAAAGCATTTACTGCAGTGTACCTTGCGTAGCACCAGTTCTCCATTCATGTGCATAGAGAGGTTGCTGAAGTGGAGCAACATTTGGTCAGTGGCGAGCTGCTGCTCTGTCACATCCTCGCCATAAAGAACAATGATGGCCACACACAGGAACAGGTGGAAGTAGTCCATCTATGAAGACACGGAAAGAGGTTAGTGAGCAGATCAACACTGGAAGCCAAATGCAGGAATATCTGCAAATTAGCAGTTTGTTAAGGACCTAATGACAACATGGTCCTGGATCACTGTATTTAGTTGTGCCCTTGCTGCAGGGTGCAATATGAAGGTTACCACAGAACAAAGAAAAACATATGCACAAATGCAAATTTACAGTGAACCCTGTTCGAGGAAAATGCAAAGCATGAAGGTATAGTATTTGGAAATTTGAGATTAGTGATGTGAAGCAGTAGTAAGAAGGAGTGATTAAAAACTTGTTTCGAAAACTAAAAATTAAAACTTGAATAAGTAAGACTTTGTACTGTATGTAGTCAGGAACATTGTGACACAATGTTACTTAAAAAATCATGTAACAATCAGAAATTCTTGCTTCTGGTCCATGTGGTATGTGACATTCAACCGTCTAAACCAAGGTTTCACTATGCAATCTCCTCTATTAGCACCTGTAGCTGAAGATCAGAACATCTAGCAGAGAGCGCTTGAACTACTGCACACGGAAGCCCTACGTGAGCTTAGTTACTGTTTTACAGTTCTCTTACTTCTTTACAATATACAGTTGTAATGCTTTTAGGAAGCATTGTTGAATTGCATCTTTACTGTACTTTACTGTAAGGATCACTAATCACTCTTGAATTAAACCATTAAACTCCTTCAAAACAAAGACGCAATATGACATTTTATAGGTTTTTAGGAGGATTACAATAGAATGGGGTGACAGGCTTTGAAAAGATAACATGGACTCTTTTATTGTTGACAATGTTAGCTGTGCATTACTGCATGCTTCCTGAAAAACTATTCAAAATGTCATGCTGGACTGATACAGAATACAGTCCAGCGCCTCTGTGCACTTGTTTATGCAAAGTTTTTCTTACAAACTTGTGTATGCAAAGGAGGCGATCCGGCAGTGCGCTGACCTGGTAGTGTGCCCAGCAGGCCTCCCACATGCGCAAAGCCTCAGTGTCGGGGAACTCTCGTTTGAAACAGAGCAGGATCCAGCGGTGGCAGAAGAGCAACTGGAGGCCATCCTCCCCGAGCCTGGTCAGGTGCTGGTGGAAGCGGGGCAGCATGAGACGCAACAGCTCCCGCAGATACATCTGGAGGCGGGTCAAAGAGGGTACACACTGTCTTACAAACACAATAAAACGCTTTCTAGTGAGATTTAAGCCTTTTTAGGCTGGCAATTTGCTTCTCTGAGCTGCATGTATACACCGGTGTTGTTTGGACAGGTTTGTGTGTTTCTTTTCTACTTGTACAGATTGGGGGTGTAATGTATGTGTCCACATCAAGAAAACCACACACAAATCAGGTACAACTAACTAAAAGACACAAAGAAACATCCTACCAGCTGCCTCTCCATGTCTTCATCACGCGGGGAGCTGATGAAGATGGTGTTCTCCATGAGACCAACAAAGCACCAGAAGGTGTCGCTTTCATCCTGGATCTCAGTGAGGAGGGGGGCCACCAGGTCGGACATGCCCTGGCAGTAGCCCATATCTGGGTTAAACACTGCATAGTTGAGCAGAATCCGCCTGGGTCAAGGACAGCCATGATGATCACAACATGAACATCAAGCACTTTTGAAACATCTCAGCAGAAAACAGTACATCTAATACAATAAAGCTACAGAGTGTGATCATGTGAACATTTCAGCTTTTTATTAAGGCTCTTGTATAGAAATTTCCACGACCCTGCAGCAAAGCCAAACCACAGAGTATGGTCCCGCCCAAACACTGAATGATCCAACATGTGTTTCAGCATTGCTGCTAATGCTTAAAAAACATGACAAGCCCTGCTTAAGCGGTTGCTATGACAACTCCTCTGGTAACCAGGGAGATAATTAATGATCTTTCTTGTTTTTTTTTCTTGTTTTTTTTTGTATATGGGTACTACTTTGAAGTAAACTTCAACAAAGGGAAAACCCAGAGGACTTTGTTTTATTATTCAGTGAAATATTAAACAGTAAAAATAGATGTCATTTGAAGGGATGCATACTTTGCACTGCTTTGAAAATGAATTCTAAGAAGTATCTTCAGCTTGCTTGGGTCGAACGACCCAGAGAAAACCTGTGAGATAACCTAGGAAGCATGAGATGCATCTGGGATCACCCTGCCCCAGACGCTGCGTAAGACATAATACCTAGACAAATAGCAGGAGCCTCGATGAGAGTCACTAAACTAATATGCTATTTAAATCCTCTTGCTTCTCGTTTAGAAAGCCATTAGCTCTGAGTATGCATCAAAAGTGTTCAGACGGCTTAGTCAGAGTCAATAAAGCATGAAACTCATTTGCAGCTCCCCCAGGGTTCAGAATATGAAATGAATAGGTACGCCTGTGCGTTGGGCTGAGGAATGGCAATGATAAGGATGGGTTGGGAGAAGGTAAGGGCAAAGAGACAGAGAGAGAGGGAGTGGGGGGGAAAAGGAAGAATGGGAAAATAAATAGAAGTGGTCTGACCTCATGATCTCCACATTGGGGTTATTCTCTCCTCTGAAGAAGTGGTTGCTGCGGTCTGTTCTCACCACGTCTTTATCCACCGTGAACTGGACCTTTCTCCAGAACTCGCTGTGCTCCTCCGGGCTCATAGATAATCTGAAACAATATGAAAAGCGGAAACGTTAGATACATGAAATAAAGAAACTGGAAACCAATCTTGATTGAGATAACAACAAAGTCAGTTATGACAGATTAAAAAGACAAAAAGAAGGCTTTTACTGCACAATCTCTAAGGAAATTAAGGGAACAAATATAGTTTCATCAAATAATCTTCCCCTCAAATGTCACTCTGGTGTAAACACTGTTGGGTAGCTGCAAATGAACTACAAAATGTGGGGGTGGGCAAGCAGTGGACTGAAGGGCTATTTCACCATCAAGTGCTCCATTGAGGACAATACCACAACCATAAAACCCCCATCTATCCCTCTAAATGTAATGGACTACATTAGCAATGTAATCTGTCTATAGTCCAATCAAGCCCTAACAAGCAGAGGGGATTTAATTAACACTGTTTGTTTTTTCATGTGGCCCCACCAGGAATAATGAGTGCACACCTGATGCAACGCCACGCAAGTGTTTAGTTTCAGTGTTATGTGGTTGGACTCTCCCCGGCCAACCCCCCCCCCCCCCCCCCCCCCCCCCCCCCCCCCCCCCTCTCTCTCTCTCTCTGGAGTTCAGTACATGTTTTCATCACTTTATATGTCTGAAGCCAGTATGGTTAAACAAAAATATAGCTGTGTTTACATAGGTATATTAAATAGGAACATTGTGTTAGACACTACTACTGCCTTGGACTAACTTCTATTAATTTTAGTTCATGTTCCTTCTTATAGGGACAAGTATGTGTGCCACATGCCACAGCATTTATAGTCTTAGCTTGTTTAAAGTACACAAATCTCAACAAAGCTCAAGGAAATACACAGAAAAGAGCACAAAGTACATACAATGATTTGAAATGATTGTTTAACATAAAACTTCTTTCACACGAATGATTCTTCTTTGAATGATGTTTAAACCTGAAACAATCAGTCGATAAAAAGTTAAAGTGGACTTCCTCTTAACTTAAGAAATCCGAACCAAAAAAAATAGCTATTTTGAATGTTTGTCACGGGTGCACCAAAAATGAAATAAGCACTTCCTCTTCCAGCCAGCCAGAGAGAACATTTTCCTATATATACCCATGCAGTGTGTTAAATGGCATATTGCAATGTATTACTAAAAAAAGACTTGACTTGCAAACAAACCAGAAATATGTGTTTGAGTGCAATAAGATTAGCTAAAAAGACAGAAAATATGTGTATTGCTCATGCATTAACTGGAAAGAAGTTACCCAACAACTGTACTTTACAATGAAGAAAACCAGCTCATGTATGGCAGTATAAACTATATAGATGTTTTTTATGTTTTCTTTGTGTGTAGCTATTTATGATATCTAAAGGCTGCCATTTAGTGATTTTGTAGCAGTTTTCTTTCACAATGACAATATCCAAATTATTCTTCCATGTCACTTCCACTTAATCCGCTCACTGTTTGCCTGTTGATCTACATCTGCAGTTGTTACAGCTGCATTGCATCCTTTTGCAGATGCGTTGTCATCACAGATAAGGGAAGGACATGAGTTTAGGAGACAAGGAACAAAACCACAGTCTTGTATCCTTGCTCCTAATGATCAACCAGTGGCCCGGAGGCTGCTCTAGTCAAATGGTCTTTAAAGGAATCTATATAAGAGTCAGACAATGGCTCTAATTACCTCACTTGGATAAAACCTACTGATGTACTCAAAATGTTAATAGGCCATACACATGAAACCTGTCCAATTATCATATTCATTACAGACAGAGCAGCATAACGGTGTAAAAATTTGTGCACACTCAACCTTTTGTTTGAGAAGTGAAGACAAATAAAGACGTTTAAGTACTTGTGTGTTTTTGTGTGCGTGTGTCTGTGGTTTTTTTCCTTCTGCAGAGTATGATCTGATAACCACTGACATGTTTTCTCTCTAGAGACCTTTTATTTCACACCCGGCACCTCCCTTTAACACTTCCCTGATTGTGCCTATTGATTGCTTAGTGCCTGCGATGAGAAGCCACAACAGACTCACATATGGTTTATTGTTTGTTTGTTTGACTGACTGCAGCCATGTGTATCTGCTGTTTTCACAGTGTCAAGAACACTGCTGTGTCTTGATAAGACTTTTTTTAATTTTATTTTAAATAAATTGATTTATGTTTTGCAAATAAACCTTAAATTAACTTTCATTTGGTGGCAAAGTAGCAGCCAGGAAATTTCCAGATTTCTACACAATATAACAAACACACATATCTATTTATTTTGGCCTGTTCCCCACCTCCTCTGCTGGATGTCATGATAGTGCGTGCGTTTTTGCAGTCTCCAGGCCTCCCTCTCCTGGGAGGTGGAGTCATAGCTGTAGTAGTGCAGCAGGAAGGGCCACACCTCGCCACGAATGGATGGGTCGATACCACCGAAGAAGATGGCCTGGCGGAGAGTGGTAAGTGAGAAAACACAGTGAGCACAAAAGGGCAAGCAGGGACGCAGTGAGGGATCCCTTCTAATATGAGAACATATTAAAAGACATACTACAAACTAGATGTGCAGACACCCTGCATTCAACCAGTATCTTTCTGAACTACAGCAGATGGGTTATTTCATGAGTGTTGCAAAACGCTGCAAAACCGAAACCCCTACACTATCTGCCATGTCCAGCGAAAACAGTGCTCTTCTGTTATTACATTTACGTGTTTACAGAGGAAATGTTCTTGGTCACAGTCTAACTGCCACTGAGTCATTTGAGTAATATGGTAAACCTTCACTTGAGTCAATCCCAAGAACTCAAATGACTCACAGGGAGACATTGGCCAAGACCAATCCTCCAATTATTTACAGATGAGAGGTGCTGATTCAAACTGAAAGTTATGCACTGCGGGCTTTACCTTCAAAATGACTTTTAGTAACTAAGAAAAAAATGCAAGAAAATGTGAAGCTTGACTCTGTGGATAGCAGCAGGTGAAACCTTGCAAAATAATTACACAGATCATAAAAACATGCACACCCACAGACAAACCTTGCGTAGCTTATACTCCTCCTCCACCTGCCCATTGTGGTTGAGGTGACGTAACCAGGTAGCAACATCCAGCCGGCGATACAGCTTCTCCTCTGGGTGGGTCTCAGCCGATGGCAGGATAGGCCTCTGGATGGAAAACTGCATGCAGGATTTCTCATCTGACACCTGACGGAAAGAGAGTCAATGAGCAAAAAATGTGGACACAGAACCAAAATTTAAGTAGAAAACTGGGAAAGAAAGGCTGAAAATGTCCTTGGTTTCTCACTAAAACGAGATGCCAAAGAAGATTTTGTAATTGTACCCAACCTGGTCTTTAAGTTGAGTTTCCCTGCAGCACTTCCACTGTTGGAAGACCTCAGCCAGCTTGTCCAGACCGGCATGATGGAAGTGTAGGATCTTATATTGGCTCTCTCGGCTGGCAATCACCAGCTGCCCACTGGTAGAAGCCTCATCACTGCAATGATAAATATTTGAAATAATAATACTTATTACTTAACGTATATATATACAGATTTTCAACTAATCCTCATAAAAACAAAACCTACAACAAATCATATGGGCAATGCACAGTAGCGCAACGTGATGACCCCCTTTATGACTTCCCTGTGAGATTTGCACTCCCTTCTGACCTGAAGAAGAGTCTCAGTGACCTCATGTGACCCAGGTCCACCCTGAAAACGCCGCACAACTGCTCCAGGACCAGCACCTTCTGCTGTTCCTCCCAACGCATGCACTGCAACTGGCTGCCGCTCTCGGAGGGGGCGTGGCTGTCCAGGCTGGAGGCGGAGCTTGCAGAGTGGGTCATGGACTCCTCGCACAGTTCCCTGGCAAAATAAATAAATAAATAAAACTGAGTTTTGTGAATGCATTTTTGCCACTTGCTTGAGGGAACTGAGTGATGTTTTCCATGAAATCAAAGAAAGGACACTTAAAAACATAAACAAATCTGTCTTTTCTTGCGCCTCACATTCAGAAACAGAGACATTCTTCTCTGTGGAACATTAATAATAAATGTCATGTAGACAGCAGCCAGCAGTGTTTAGCCCAGAGACAATTGTGCAGACATATAGTTTAGTTCTGCCCTGTTGTTTTCTTAGTATAGTTCTACCAAGAGGCTGAGAATGGGAGGAATGTATAGAGGCTTCAGAGGACACACACATGGAAATGTGTACACACACAAATCCCACTGTCTGCTGTCCAATTTCCCCTGTCATTCCCCCATGGCCAGCATGTTGTTCCCGGCACTGAAACATGAGCCGAGGGTTCCTGGAGGACACACACACACACACACACACAACACAAACCACACACACACACACACACACACTCATGTACAGAGAAACACAAAAAAAAAAATCAGACAAAGCTGTGCAAGTGGCAACACAAATCTGCATCCTGCAAAACACACACACACACCCACCACACAACACCACACCACACACCCACAACACACACACACACACCACACACACACCAAAACACACACAAGCTAATGACCATGATGAACTCTCAAACACGTCTAGAGACATGCTAATGGTGAGAAACAGACCAACATAGAAATGTGTTAACCCTCTGACATTTGAGCAGTAGATATCTACATGAGTTATCTGCTTACTACTGACTTTCAAACACACTTATAATTTATTTAAATACTTAAAACCCAAATTTATCATGAAAAATTTAAAATTATTAAAATTATTTATAATATAAAGAAAAATGCTACAATAACTGTTTATCTCATTTGTATGGATGGATGTGTGAATTTAAAGGTATCCTTTTGTAAGAAATTACAATTTTTCACTCAGAAAACTATATTTTATTTACAACACATTTACAGGTGAACACAAGTGACATGTTGGGGCATTGAAAAGATAAGGGAGGCCGGCCCAGTTTAATCTATTACAATCATGTCTGGCTAATCATTTCCCCGTAAGCAGATGGGAAAATAACAAGGCTGATCAATCCAAGCTGCACAGTTTCCTCTGCTATCTGGTGATTTACTGCTCTTTGTCTCATGTATCACAGCACAACCCAGACTGTGGAATACAAGGAGACTGGGAGAGAGGCACAGACAGCTTTGATAAGAGAGAGAAGCAATCTAAAATATATTTTAAAGAACTACTGCACTCGCTTTTTCATATCTCTGATGACCGCGAAGCTCCGGGCATTAACAGTCCATTTACAGCAGACATGTATGTGTAAATACACTTTTGCATATTTCTCTGTGCATAAATTCAAGTGCAAAAACCGTGGGAAATGGGGTGAGAAACCACATGATTCTTGGCATTATAACATTGATCTTCCGCTGTGCTGCATTCAAGCGGAAACTCAACAAGTGATTAACAATGTCTGTCAGTGTCAACAGCCTGATTCTGTCCATGTACTACAGGCAGCAGATACAGGCTGCAGGCAAGCCATAAACTGTACATAGAGTACATTATGTAAACAAGCTGTTTTGATGGAGTCGGGGTGCTGCAACCAACACGTCCCACCAGGCCAGGGTGATATCAAAACTGCCCCGAGGCCCTTCATAACACCTCGCTCCACATACACAAGGCTTTACCCTGGGGGAAGGTGCTGGCAGGTCACCCTGAGAACCAGAAACAAGTGCAACAGGCCTCCCGGGACTCCCAGGCCCTTTAGCTAATCCCTGGAGAGATGAGGGAGGGCTTGGGTGAAGGGGGTGGTGTGGGCTCTCTGCAGTGCACACACTGGAAAGTGGTAAGTATAGTTGGGAGTTTAGAGAAAAATATTTGAGGTTTGCTGTCTTATTTATGAATCATATGGTATTCTAATAATCCCAGAACCAAAACAGCACACATAAGTAAGACTTTCTAAGTACTAGATAAATGTGAGGGGTCCTGAGATAGCACAGTGCCTATAAAAAAGTATTTAAGTTTAATTTTTTCCAACAGTGATTCTAGCTACCTACAATCAGTTCAAGCTCATTGACTACACACAGGTAATCTCCATTCAACTAATGTGGTATCTGTCAAGCATTTAGATCTAATTTCTGTTTTTAACTTTGAAATTAAAAAGGTCTTTTTCTGGGGCACCTGGGTATCTCACCTGGTGGAGCGTGCGCCCCATGTACAGAGGCTCAGTCCTTACTACAGCAGCTGTGGATTCAACTCTGACCTCCGGCCCTTTGCTGCATGTCATTCCTCCTCTCTCCCCTTTCACATCTTCAGCTGTCCTATATAAAAAAAGGCCTAAAGTGCCAAACAATCATCTAAAAATAATTAAAAGTTTCTGTTGATCAGTGTGAAAAAGCCACATTAAAATCTAATATGATTCAATGTTGTAAAATATTACAAGAAAACGTCCAACAGGGGTCCAATAAATAAAAAAGGAGAAAAACCTTTTCTGATACATAAATGTATTTTTAATAATTTCTTGAGGTCTTCTCTACTCTTAATATGATTTAAAAAATAATAATACTAAAACTGTGGTTGTTGCTTTCTTTTAAGGCATCATAAGCCACACATATCAGAAACCACTTATCTGAGATATGAGAGGTAAAAATCTGCAAGTAAAGCCTCAAGAAGGTACATATTGATAGTCAACAACTACTGTTAAACTTTAAAGGGAACTCATTGAGAAGCTTGACAGAGATTGCTGTGGATTTCTCTCCCACCACTCTCCTCTTCCCCCCCCCTTTTCATCCGCTCTCGCTCTCCCATACGCGGCTCTTTCTCTTTGAATGATTCCAAGTGACATGTTTCCAGTTCCTGGCCCCTTAACAGTGTCAATTAAAGCAAGAGAGAGAGAAAGAGAGATTGAGTGGGTTCCAGGGTTTTGGCTGCTGCTCTACTCTCTTCAGTCCTCTAATCCGGAGAGCTGACATTCAGCCCAGCACAACAACTCCGGGAGCACTGGGAATCAAAGGGCTTCACACAGACTTTAGGGAAGGGGAGGGGGAAAGATATTTGAGAGGTGGGCAACACCAAAAGAAACAATATGGAAAAAACAGAGAGAATGAGAAAGTGGAAAGGATGCAAAATGAAGAGTGGAAGGAACAGACAGATAGGGGATAAGGAGGAGAATTCAACACAAGGGGGAAAAAAGGCAAAGGAGAGGATGGATATGAGTGCCAGAGACCTTAAGAGAGACGCTAACAGCGAGTAAAGCACAGAGGAATGGAGGAAGAGAAGGACAGAGTAAAGGTTAGAAGCTGTGAAGCAGAGAGCACTGCCAAGTCACACACTGACTGCACTTACAGCAAGCTGGGGTCTGACAGTGGTTAAAAAGGCCTAAACACACACTCTCTCACTCTCCTTGACACACACTGACACAGGCTCACACATTCTGGGCAACATGTCAGGCCAAATAGCTGCGTGAGGAAACAACCACGGAGGGAATCATAAAGTCGAACGGCCCTGAGCTCCGAACAGCAACACAATCACTGTCCAGATGGCTCGCTTGATTAGAGAACAGTCTCTGGAAGCACTGAGGTTTTGGGTTTGTAGGATTTGGGGACTTATTTTGGGCCATCTGTGACATTATAAAAAATTCCAAATGGACCCATCTTGACCATTTCATGCCTTCTACTTGAAGTCATCTACCTGCTTTCACTCCCATGACACATTCAGCTATAATGTAGTGAGCCACCTTGTGGCCTCAGAGTGTAAATTATCCCTCATGCAATCAATTCTTTTCTTTTTGGCTCCACCTTGTGGCAGTAAATGGAAACTGAAAAGACATTTAATATAAATGTAACTGGTAACAAATAACCATTTAAGTTACAACGCTACAGATTTCAGACATTTTTTTGTCTAAAAATGTGTGGACGCAACAGTCCTCAGTGATGTAAATAGTGATTTGAGCAGCAAATTGTAATTTATGAAAGTATGGTAAAGTTCATATAGAAATCAAATATAATAAAGATAGATAGATAGATAGATAGATAGATAGATAGATAGATAGATAGATAGATAGATAGATACTTTATTGATCCCCGAGGGCATACTTTAAGAAGAATATAAACTGAGAAATGTGTATTTGAGTACATTTATGATATAATTGTATTAAGTGCAGCCATAGCACACACAAAGACAGCTCACTCACTTGAAAGCACACAACCTTACATTCTTTTACAGCATACATACATTTAGGGATTATGGAATAAATATAAATCCTCTCTTTGCCAAAAATAACACAAAACCTTTTTTGTTATTTAGTCTGTAAAATATGTCCTACAAATCACAACATCAGTGCATTCTTCACTAGAGCCTACTACTCTGTAGCTTTGCACTGAGGCCATGCCCTCTGGGTAATTGGGTTTGTGTTCAAGCAACCTGGGGGGAGGTTACATAAGAACTTACATGCAGTGACTATTTTGTTGGCTGATTCCATGTTTTTCACCTAACATATTTAAATGATATTGCTTTTAGACCAACAAAAGCAACTACAGTATGCATTAATGAATTTAACACCTTAACAAGAGGCTTTTGAATGTCGGATTTAAATCTTGCTGAGTGAGCCATTTATTTGACAATTCTCTGACCTTTACATGCTGGTTTGAAAAGAGAAGACTGGGAGGAACTCATAAAGAAAATACAAAATGGTATAATTTTATCAGATTTATCTTAAAGTTAAAATGTAATTCATCTAATCACCTGTAGATCAACAATACACGCCTTGAGATTAATTTAAAGAAAACTCCCTCAAATCATTTTGCTCTTAGGCTATACATAAAACATTAAAAAAAATCCTTTTCCTTTTAATAATCTGAATGTAATTCATTTACATAACTGCTCTTGCAAATATGATTCACTTACTTTCAACAAACAATTAGGCCCAATTAAGTTGAACAGGAATCAGCAGCATGTGTTATCTTTAACAAAGGCCTGAGAGAGTCTGTTTTTAATTTACTTTAGAGACAATAGCCAACATTTAACCACATGCAACTACTTAATGCAACAAATGCTTTTGTATTCGACAGAACTCTGCTCTGCTCTTGAAGGTGCTCCTTACTGTAGTAGCAAACACAATTAAACCCCAAAAGGCTATACCGACCAGAACTCAACAGAACAAGATCGTGGGATATTTAATACACATAACGCTCAAGGCAAGAAGATGCCATCATAAAGTACAGGACTGGAACAGCTGACATAACTCCTTTAGAGCTCCACCAGAATTAAAGTGGTACTTGAGATATTGTGATTAAAATTATAATATGAGAAAGCACGGAAAAATTGCTCTGGCAAAGAGGAATAGCAGTCACACATATAGTATGCTATATAGTATGCACCCTAACGATTTGGTTACCAGGGCGCCCTAAACATCCCAATATTTGGAAATATGTGGGACAGAAGTGGAGTTATAAGTCAGGTGGACAAGGGACCATAATATATAGCTATTTTTCTACCGCTGAATGACAAAACAATGGATAAACTTAACTCTGTTTTGTAAAAGTAACAACACAGATCATGACCAAAGCCCTTTTCAACCCTCTCACTGACCTGCTTTCGCTGTCCAGGAAGACAGAGCCGCTGCTTTCACAGAGGGCCTCGCTGACGGGTGACAGGCAGAACGGGGAGGAGAAAGTGTCAGAGTCTGAACCCATGGTACTGTCCCGACTCACTTCGTCCGACAGCTCACAGGAGCCCTCGTCGCCCTCCTCCCCCGCTGAGGGCAGCTGCTGCTGCTGCGGCTGCTGCTGCGAGGAGGGATCCGCCCCTGCCTCTTCAACCAGGCTGTGGCTCTCTGCCAAGGTGCTGCTGGTAACGTTCCTCTCCTCATCCTCAACTTCCTCCTGGGCTGCTGGGTGACGGGTGTGGGGTCTGGAGGGGAAGGTTGGGTTAAAACACAGTCATTGTCATGTATAATACTAATATAGGGCTGCCAAATTAAAAGAAATAATCTAATATTGAATATCTTAAAAGCTTTAGTGCATAACTTTTTGATAATAATGAACGTTGCATTCAAGCACTTGCCAAATGAGTTGCTACAAAGCTAATTAAGACTAAGACTTAAGGGGGGCGGTCACAGAAGGCTTGTATCATGGGGACGAGACATTAGTTTTATGTATCATTGATTATCATTATAATAACATATAGAAACACTGTTTCTGTGCATCCAAGACATTTAATACACTGTGAAGATACACATTTAAGAAATGACTTTCCTACCGTCGGCCTCGGCGGCGTGCGTTTCTGCGTACAGGGGAACTCTCCGGCGTGATGTAACGTAACGCCTCCTCATCCTGCCTCTGGATGCGGGAGTTGGGCACCCAGGTCAGAATCAGGGTGGTGCCCAGACTGTCATCCTTCTCCGTGTGCACACACAGGTAGCCTGAAGGGGGCAACATAAACCAAAATTAAATTATTATTTATTATGTTAAAAAGGGTAACACGTTTGGAACTGACAAAACTTTTTCTTGATAGCAGGCAGCTGAAACCCAAAAACAAACAAAAGCTGAGAAGAGATAAACACACAAAGAGATGACGACACACCCTAAGGTGTGCGCACGCACACACACACACACGCATGCATGCACACACACACACACACACACACACACACACACACACACACACACACACACACACACACACACACACACTACTCTGCTGCTGAAAGTGCGATGCCATTTGCTAGTTGAAATGGATTAGTAATTCTGCATATAAAAAATGGCTGGGCCACTGGTGATGGATTGTATCATTGTCACTGCACTAGGAATTTCAAATTCAGACTATTTGACGATTTCTCAGCTTACTTCATTTATCTCATTACAGTTTCTTTCTGACACTATGGTACTTTTCTCACACGTATGTGGTAATATTTCACTTACAGTACAAATAAACCAACAGACCATCAAAAAGTACCTCTTTTCACAACTACTTCTACACTTCACTGACAATAAAATACACAATACGGTCATACAAAGTATGTGAATAACTCTGGACAGGATCTTCTTCTCTATTGTTAAATACTTTTTACCAACACTATGCCTTTTGTCTATATCAGACATAATAAACAGTTGCGTATATACTGTGGATGGTTGTTGTTTTTTGCCTGATATAGTCCGATGCAACACTATTACTACTAGTGTTGGTAACTTACCATAGTGCTCAAACCATAAGGGCCACAAAGGACCACTGCAATGATTACAGTGTGTACAATACAATAGTGTGGATGAGGCTTGTGATAACATTACTGCTGACCAATGTCAGCCTTGGATTTGACATTCAAGATGATTTTTCCCAAGGCCAAATTCATGCAGGTTAGTGTAGTGTGTACTACAGACAACTTCTACAGTAAACATTTTTTGTTACAGTGTTTTTTACAATATTTGATTAGACAAAACCTTACAGTAATGTTGCAATACAGTAAAAGTTTGTTGCATCGATGATTGGGGAAGATATCCTCATTGATCACACATCTGATAATGGGATAGGCATTATGGAAATAGTTTGTTGTTGAATTTGATGGGTAATCGACAGTTACTTTTTCACCTACTGTAATGTAAAAACAGTGAAGCAAACAGGTCATCTTTAGTACTTCAAAGAGTCATTTTGAAACATGTGTCTTCCATTGTTTGGTCTTGGACTGAGGGATTGTTACGATAAATTAACTGAAAGAATTGCACTATGATAGATTTAGGTGACTTAACAAATGTACTCGTTGTATTTCACCAGAAACTTAGTGGTTGAAACATTGGGCTTGTATTAAACGATGTTTACGAGCCAAAGGACTAACAAGTAAAATCAGTTGGGTGTCTTGTACTTAGAGTTTTGAAACACTGCACCATACTATTGATAATAATACTATAGCGAATAAAACACTGTAATAACTATGTTTAAAGGGAAACTGGATTCACACCACCCAGATATCATTTATATACTAATTCTAGTATGGATGTGTTATTATTTAATCTGCTATAGATAGATGGTAAAGAAAGAAGAAGAAAGGGAAAAAAGAAAAGAAACTACTACTACTATATAGAGCAAGAAAGACACTTTCAACATCAGTCCAGCCTTACCTGGGTGGTGCTCTGCCAGGCCAGGCAGGGGCTCTGAGGGGTGCACACAAACATTGTTTTTGGAAAAGATGATCTCGCCATCCAGGCCCGGACGTAACGATGAGCTCCCTGCCCCTGGGTTAAAGGTCAGGAGGTCGGAGGCCTTGGAGGAGGCACGCCGCAGGAGCCGACCCAGAGACATCTCCTCAGACAACGGGACACTGGGCCCATCCTCTGAATATTTGGGAGTAGAAAAGAAAGACACAGGAGGGGAGGTCAGTCCATGATAGTAATAGAATGGGAGTGTCAAAGACCAGGTAAAGCCAAGGGCAGACATAAGAAAAGGAAACATGACAGCTACATATTTTAAAAAGGACAGTGACACAGCTTAGCACTATAGGACTGCACACATCCTCACCTACACTTCACCTCATCTGTCACAGGTGTCCCTGTATTTACTGCAGTGTCCTCTCTGCTGCACTCAACCCCACAATCCCCTTACTCGTTCATGCTTGTTCAGCATTTCCCTGTGTCACATTTTCTTTGCCAACGCCTCTACTTACTAACACAAACCCATTCACAGGATCTGTGGATAGTACTGTAGTGTGTACCCAAACGGGAGCCACCTTCTGCAAACACCACACACACACACACACACACACACACACACACACACACACACACACACACACACACACACACACACACACACACACACACACACACACACACACACACACACACACACACACACACACACACACACACACACACACACACACACACACACACACACACACACACACACACACACACACACACACACACCGTGTGAAATTCCAAGCAGTTATCAGTAGCAAACACATGTCCTGAACTGGGATCAGCACGTCCAACCACCTGTGTTTAACTTGTCTGCTTCAAAGAGAAATATTTGTGTGATGTGACAAACATCCAGTCGAGCAAAAAGAAACTTTAGGTTTCAGCACAGTGTGTTGCTGAGGGCTTTGTTCTTTGAAAAGATGTGAAGGGAATCAGACTTTTCAGACTCAAAGAACACTTAAAATGCAAATAAGGTCAAACTTAAAAAAAAAAGAAATGTTGCTTGATCAGCTCACATAAAATTAATTTTCTTTCTCTTTGCTTTGACATGTGTGTCTGTATCTTTAGACCCACTTCATATATGTAACCTTGTTTTCTTGCTGGCAGAACATAGACATGTACTCCCCACTCCAACTCAGGAATGTTTCCTCCTTTTTCCTCAGAGGGCTTGTTTACCTCTGGTTGATTAAGCAGGCACCAAACTTCCTGATGCCAGGCCCCAGACAGGCACAAAAAGCAGGCATGATATCGAGGAGGCTTACTGTAGGCCGTCATTTGGATTACATTTATGTTTGCGTGTTGGTGCTTTACCATTTGCGCAGTACATCTTGCACCTATGAATAATCTCTGTTTTCCACTAAGTTTTATAATTTTTTTATTTCATCAATCCATTTTCATCCGCTTATCCGGTATTGGGTTGCGGGGGCAGCAGTTCCAGCAGGGGACCCCAAACTTCCCTTTCCCAAGCCACATTAACCAACTTTGACTGGGGGATCCCAAGGCGTTCCCAGTTCAGGTTGGAGATATAATCCCTCCACCTAGTCCTGGGTCTTCCCCGAGGCCTCCTCCCAGCTGGACGTGCCTGGAACACCTCCCTAGGGAGGCACCCAGAAGGCATCCTTCCCAGATGCCTGAACCACCTCAACTGGCTCCTTTTGACACAAAGGAGCAACGGCTACAAAACAGATCTACAAAAACATGGAGGTCTGGGACGGTGCCAAGGGAGTGGCAGACCGGGGTGGTGGTTTCCCTCTTCAAAAAGGGGGACCAGAGGGTGTGTGCCAATTACAGGGGTATCACATTTCTCAGCCTCCCTGGTAAAGTCTACTCAAAGGGGCTGGAAAGAAGGGTTCGGCCGATAGTCGAACCTCGGGTTGAAGAGGAACAATGCGGATTCCGTCCTGGTCGTGGAACAACGGATCAGATCTTCACTCTTGCAAGGATCTTGGAGGGAGCTGGGAGTATGCCCAATGTGTTTTGTGGATCTGGAGAAGGCGTATGACCGGGTCCCCCGGGAGATACTGTGGGAGATGTTGCGGGAGTATGGGGTGAGGGGGTCCCTTCTCAGGGCAAACCGATCTCTGTATGACCAAAGCAAGAGCTGTGTCCAGGTTCTCGGCAGTAAGTCGGACTCATTTTTTAATTAAATTACAGGTTAATCAAAAATAGTCAAATAGTCAATAGTCAAAAAGTCTGAGGGCCCAAAGGGATTGTTTTGAAAATTCTCAATTCAAGATGATACAAACCAAACCTAAAAAATTGTCATATCTAAGAAGCTGGAGCCAGCAAATTTTTGACATTTTTACTTGACAAATGACTAAAACAATTAATCTATCAAAATCCAAACAAAAAAGTTAACAAATTTCAGACTCTCAACCAATAATTTTGTCTCTACAATATTCGCAAGTGATTAATAATGTAGAGAGAGAACTCATTTGATATGTTTTTTGCCTTTTTTTTGAAAACAGAAGTCTGAAATCATAATAATCTAAAAAAAAAAAGGACAAAGTATTTGTTTGCCAAGTCAACATTCCTCTATCCGCAAGCCACAACATTACACTACCAGTACTGAATAAGCTGCTGCTGTTGGGCTATTTGCATGATAACTGCTTCAAACAGCACTACATTAATCCTCTTGTAAATAAACCAGAAGGGCTTAACGCAGTCTACTACTCTGACTCTGGATTCCTGCAAGACAAACTCCCAAAATATGATACCTGGACATAATGACAGGCTGACAGGCAATCTTAAACATGACACCCAGCTGTTTCCAATAGCCTCGTAACAGCGATAACATAATTCACTGCTGTGCTGCTCCAGTGGTTATTTTGGTCTGTATGTGATTACAGGGCCACTCAGGTCAGTTTGATAGTGCCAGTTTAGTCTAGATCTCTCATTACTCTCTTCTCACTTCACCTTTTATGCTGTCAACACCTCAATGTGCTCACACTTGGCCTCTCATCCCTGACCTTTCACTGTTTTATCAAATGAGTCACATCCTTAACTGTAGTCTAGTCTGACTCTGGCGTGCAGAATACTTGTTTTTACATTGTTTTACAAACTTTTAACAGATTCCCTGCTGAAAAAACTTTTGATAAGAACTTGGGTTTCAGCTTCTCACCTCTGGGCAACATTAATTAAGTTGTCATGCTGGCATTTGAATAAAGGAGCAGAGAAGCCCTTTACATCTGCGCTGTTTACTGACGTGCCTGGGGCAACTGAAAGGAGACCAGGATCATAGAAGCCTGAAAAACAAGGTTCTGTGGACTCTGCAATGGCTGGGTAAGTTATGAGGAAACTTTATGGATGACTCGGTGGGAGAGTGGGAAGCATACAAAACATATTTTACTTTCAGGAAAAGTCTTATCATGAAGATTCATATCATAAAGTAATATATTGTGCTGAACAGGGGGTATACTTAAGAAAAGAAGCCATTAAACATAACCCCTGCAACAGCATGCTGGTATTAAGCATAGACTAATTATATACAGTCTACGGTATTAGGTGATTCAATTGCAAATTAAAAAGAAAAGGAAACAAATGTGATTAATTACTTACTTCTGTTGTGGGAAAAGTTTCAAATTGTGCTTAGATGTGTTGCCTTAAATTGTTCTACAATCCTAAAACTAGAGCCTAATTAATGAATAAACTGGGCTGATATATTAGTCAATCTAAGCTTATCTCTTATATTGATATCATTATATTAATACTCAACTGTCAACTGATAAGAACAAAACACTGCAGCAAAGTAATGGCAAAGATCCTTTAAGTAGTTTAAAAACAGGAACGCCATAAATTAAATTGTCTACCAGAGCACTGACTAGTTTATTTTTTCAACCATGAATGTCGTGCTCAATATATGGACATAATTGAAGTGATCCTTCGACCAAGTGATTGCTTATGGTGCTAATGCAAAAAATGAAAGAATATCAGCCAAGAGAGGTTTTAAGACTAAATTTCTGTATCCACCTAGAATAAAATTTCCTGAAATTTAAGTGTAATGTTGTTCTAGAATGCATTTCACTAAAACCTTTTACAAAACATTGCAATCCAATTCAAAAAACACACCAACTGCAGCCTTACAGAAGGACCAAAAATTGGATCACCTCATGGATGGAAAATGTTTCACATAAGTAGTATTTATGATGTACTGAACTGCATTACTATGTACAGGGGTTTTCCTTTTACTGCTTAGTCAGTAGGCTACTGTGAATTCAGGTTAAAGTCGTTAGCCCCATACAGTGGCTAAACTACCAAAATAAAAGGCTGGTTGGCCTCTCCCTGTCCTGACTGTGGCAGGACTGGATCAAAAGCCTCAGTACAGTAACAGCCTGTGTAACAGAGGCGTGCCATGATGTCGGGGGCTCCATCAGCATCCGCCTGACAGAAGGAGAGGGGAAGATGGGACAAGTCTTGTACCACCACAGAAATATTTACACACACTATTATACATGTTTTTGGCCCGAGCAGCTATCTGTACCATCTTGAGCATAAATATTTCAGCTGCCTACCGTTAGACCATGGGTGAAATCCTTTGCTAGTTCCATTTCACGGTGTCCGCGTTTACAGGTAACTTTGAAATTTGTTTATGCTAACAGCAGCAATTACACAAGTGTTACATTATTTGCTCGTACCGGGAAAATGTATCATTTTTGGCTGTTGTTATACACCTGTTCCAAAAGGATAAATAAATGAATAGCAGAAACGGGGCCAAGCGGCTGAGCCCTCACCTTCGGTCCCGCCGCAGTCTACAGCCCATGTCGGACATCCATCTCACCGAGCAACCGGGGGTCGAACGGCATGTACCAGCGTCGTTTCACCGCCTATTTTCCCGGATTTAGCTCAGCTGTTAGTCAGGAGTGTAGTCATGTTTGTAGCCCTGTGTTTTCCGACAGTGACACCACACGTTTGACTGCTGCTCTTTCCACAGCAAAAATAACACTTCCGGTTAACTTTCAAAGTAAAACCTCCCTGTCGACGAATACGGTGCTGGCCCTTTGAGACAATGTATGACACTTTAATTTATGAACTAAACCGGTCTAACTTCCTATGATTACTTGGCCATGTGTGCCTAACTTGACTTAACAGCTCCAGACGTATATGCTTCAGACCAATCCCCCAAATTCTCCCGTTTTCGTAATGTCATTTTCTCATTACACAAATCCCTAATTTTAGATTTCAGATTTAAAAACACGGAGGGACACCAGGGCATGTCCTACGTCCTCATCCAACCTGGACTATCTTAAAAAGCTGACCCTTCTTTCATCACAAGTGACGTTTTAAAGGTCACTGGCAGAAGCTTGAATGCAGTTGGTGCATCATCAGGACCAGAGGTGGAGTCAGAGCATCTCCTTGCACAGCTGCTGAAGCATCTGTTCGTTTAATTTTATTTCAGAAAATAAATAATTACGCTCCTTGCTAAATTTATAATACACAATATACGACCTACAACCTTTAAATTAAGTTGTTTTTAATTTATTGTAAAGTTGGCTTGGTGATTAAAAAAACTAATTTGCCTATTAACATTACAATAAATCATTTATATATTCAATATACCCTCTACTATGATGTTAGTACATGCGAACACTATTCAACTTCATCAGCTAAAAACCATGTGATGAAACTGTTGCTAATATAGCAGCAGTGTCCTTCATACAAACAAATAATACATTTTGTATTATGTTGATAATAAGTAATGACATATGCTGGTATAATGGATCTCATCTCAGAGACAGGAGGAGAATTATAGTAAACAATAAGCAAATAGCTGTAGCATAATAAACCTTGTCATCACTCAAATGCAGGGCTGCAAACAAATGTATCTTTTTTCAAATTTTTATTAATAATGCACTTCAGTAACAACAATATATAGACATGATTTAAAAAATACAAAGAGGTTTAGGAAGTATAGACATTTACATTGTCTTGCTTCAGTGTGGCAGTTAGCAGCAAAAATTACCTTGCAGGAAAACCTGATCAAGATGAGGACTTCCTTGGTTTCATATTTTTATAAACCTGCTGCTTACAAAGTAGTAATTTCCAATTTTGACAAAGGCAGAGCAAGCAGAAGGTGCATCTCGAGCTCTAAGATGGTTGGGATGGCTCAAGAAAATCCGCTGGTGTCAATGCAGAAAAAAGTAGCAGTGAAAATACAAAGGCTCCCTAAGGTTGAAAAGAGAGAGTTCTCTGCGCTTCTGAAAACCCCAACAATCCGGTGCATCCAGGGCAGGAAAAAAAAGTGTACAGTAAAAAAAGAATCGCCACTGCAGCACAGATGTCTTCTTGATTTATAGTTTTTTTTTTTTTTTTAAGGTGTCTAACACTGACTAACGTTTTGATGTAGAATTACATCTTCATCAGAGTCCTAGATTCCTCTTTTTTTATTCTTTCTTTTTTTTACTCTCTTGGGCAATAAAGTCCAATGCATCAGAGAGCCCATTGGACTGTAAATACCTTTGACATGGGCAAGGCCAGGCTGGTCACTGTCAAAACCTGTGGCACGAGAACAACACAAAGATGATTTGACTTAATTGTTAGATTTTATGGCACAAAGACAGTAGACATGATGAGTAAAACAGGAGGACAAACTTAGTAAATAAATCAATACACAAGACATACCAATCAAACCATAACATACCAACCATTTCAGAACAAATTATCTGCAGAATAATCATTTCTACTGTTTACTGATCCCCAGTGGAAACTACAATTTACACTCTGTTATGTTACTAATCACTACACACAGGCCTGAAACAAACACGCACACGTGCACGCAAATAACTCACCTTGGTGTCACTACGGTACATGAAATCCCTGACTTTGTCCCCGTTTGCTAATACATATAGGGGTGACGAGGGCACCCCGAACACCTGCAGCCCTCCCAGCACCAGACCATCCAGGGCCCCATTCAGCCTAAGAGGATCACTCACCACCTGAGACTGAAGAAGACATTTTGTGACCATTTATTTTATTCTTTCATCTAAATTCTGTATATCAGGAAGGCAATGTCAAGGTTTTCACGCATTTAGACTATCATTCAATAGAGTCAGTGCAGTAATTTAGAAGAGCAGTAAAATGCAAATTATTGCCTCATCAGCTTTCCCAATGCAAATATTACTTGTCTCTTCCCTACCTGTCCAGCAATGAAGATAATGTAACAATAATTTCTCATTTCAAAGGTTTCAAGACTGTCCCCGTCATCCCAGAACATATCGCCCCAGGCCCAGCCGCCTGCTGACAGTGCCACGGTCAGGAAGAAAGAGTTTCTGCGCGCGGCTGCGGTTGTCAAAGCAGGTTTCTTCACAAGAAAGAAATCAAAGATCAAAGAAAAACAATGAAAATACTTTTCTCTGGTTAGTGTTCAGCTTTAAAGGTACCATGGCATGAAAATTTTAATTTATGAAGTTTTTTAACGTTAATATGAGTTCCCCCAGCCTGCATATAGTCCCCCAGTGGCTATAAATGGCGATAGATGTAAACCAAGCCC
>NC_045747.1:7846065-7852867 GCF_008692095.1 Etheostoma spectabile
CTGCTCTGCCTTTGAGAAAATGAAAACTCAGATGGTCGGATCTGGACTCTTGCCCCCTTATGACGTCATAAGGGGCAATGAGGAGTTTTTTCCTCAATAGCTAGAGACACAGAAATGGCACATCCTAAGCAAAGCTCATTGTGGTACTGGCTCTAGTGGCTGTTATTCTGCACCAAGGCTAAATTTCGGGAAATAGACTTCTGATACAGTATTAAGGGACCACTAAGGCCTATATAAAAGCATCCAAAAAGCACCATGTTATAGGACCTTTAAGATGTAAGTCAGCATGTCATGATAGAACACAGCCTGATCCATTATTTGATCATATGCATCAATGTCACAGACATTTCACTGAAAACCAAGATTACTGCTTAAATAAAGGTGTAACAAGTGTGTTTGCAAAAATGTGCTGTGGACGTTTCCCATCCTCAGACATTCTTTTAATAATATATGTACCTCATGTTGTCTCATACTAAACCAACAAGGATATTGAATGTGCCAAGGTCAGCAAAATGAGCTGCATGTTGGCAGCAGATACCCACCTGCTGAGGGATAATATGTCCATCCCTCACATGAATGTTGATGGTGTCCAGAGGGGCTGGCAAGAGCAGGTACTGGCCCTTACTGTAAAAAGGCTGACCCTAGAGGAGCAAAACACAAATAAATCAGGCCCCAAAGGGAAACAGCTGATCACTTCCTGCGTTACAACCGAAAGCCTCGAATATGGTGGCCTTTACCAGTAAACAAAGACAAACTGATTGAAGCTAAGCTCACATTGTGTAGGCTGTACCAAATGCCAGGGGGCAGGTAAGCGGCCAGCTCTACTGCTCCTTGCTCTAAGACTGGGCTAATGAGAAGTGAACTCCCCCACAGGAACTGCCTGTCTATGGTCTGACAATTAGGGTCAGTGGGAAACCTAAGAGGGGTTGATAGACAAGCAGAAGAAAAGATAATGGTCTTAGTTATTTCATTTACATAGGACTATAAAGGATAAAAAGGAGAGGACACATACTCCATGAAGAGAGGCCTGGCCACAGTGTCAGCAGAAGCGTGTGCATGATGGAAGAGTGTGTAGAGGAAGGGGAGAAGAGAGTAACGCAGGTTCAATGCACTGCGCATGGTGGCCTGGGCCTTCTGCCCAAATACATAGGGCTCCTGGGGCTGAGGGACACATAGAAACACACAGACAATGAGAAGATACAGAGTTACCTCTACATTAATAATACATGTCACAGATGGATACTCTAGACGTAGTGGAAAACAAATACAGGGCAACTCCAATATGCTAAAAAACGGAACTTGTAAAAGAAAAGTGCACTTAAATTAACTCAATGAATCACACAAGTTAGCAAACAGTTACAAACATACAACAAGTGCACAGGTAAACACACAAACAGTGTCTCTGTCTCACAGCGTTCGGCTTGTCATTGTGGTTTCTCATAAATGGGTAGAAGGCCCCGAGCTGCATCCATCGTACACATAATTCCTCAGTGGTGTTCCCTCCAAAGCCACAGATGTCCGCCCCCACAAGGGGCACCCCGAACAAGCTGAACTGCAGTACGGCTGTGGGGGAACAGGTGCAAAAAGTAAGTCTAATACTATCAAAGGATCTGTGGTCACGTCAAAAATGATTTAAAAAAAGATTCTGCCACATATAAAGCTGTCAAAAACTAAAATCTCAAGACAACATCCCACTGGATAATCACATGCATTCAAACACATGTGAAAACATTTGAATATTATAACAACACAGTATAAGGACCTTACAGAAGCTACATCTCCTCACCAGGGATGGAGTACCGAAGCTGCTCCCAGTCACTTCTGACGTCTCCTGTCCACACTCCAGAGAAGCGTCCGATGCCAGGGAAGGAGGAGCGAGACAAGACAAAGGGTCTCTTCCCTCGTACCTCCATAAGAGCACTGAAGATGGGAACAAACTCCAGGATGGATAAAGTATACAGAACAAATAACAAAGCCAAGGAACAACTTAGTCCACGTATTCTGTGGTAACTGTGGTGCTTTGGTCCTTTGGTCTCCAGTATACTCAATTCAAAATTGGCATGTTCTCAAAGAAAGTCTTGATTTCTATTCTTTTTACAATGTCAAAATACCCAATAACATGCATTTAGGCGGAGCAATTCAAATGTCAGTGAGCTTTTTTTACAATGTCATCACTGGCTTACATAAAATGGCCATTTCGCTAACCGCTGCTATAAACTTATTGCTTAATTTTACTCTGCTACTCACAGTGAAATAACCCGCTCCTGCAACACTATCTCTGCAAACTGCATCTGATTGCTGCATGGTCTAACCTGTGTGTGGCATAGGCTTCTGTTAGTCCGTATATATTGTGTAGGTTGTAGTGAGTGGACAGTTTCTGTTGAGCCGACATACAAATAGTCCCCGAGTTCAACTGGCCTCCAACCACCCCTGTTTGTAGGACAGTCAGAGAGACACACAGGCTACAACTTAATGCAACATATGTAGCAATGAACAGCAACAGTTATGCATCTTTAGTCATTTTAATAGTATCTTGTACAATATCTATGTACAAAACATGTACCGTTATGTGGTTTAATGTATAAACTGATTATAAATGTGAAACCAATCATGTTTGTATGCCTTTAAATGCTAGTAACTGGTCCAATATACTTACTGGGTGTGTAGGGCGGGTTCTCAAGATCACTGTCAGGACAGCCCTCCACTGAGCCAGACACAAAACTGGCTGGTTCATTCATATCCTGGGTTGAGCATGGGATAAAAACAACAGAGGATAAGTTATTTGCGGTTTTAAGGTGCACACAAAATAAACACCGACCAGTCATGTACACATCTTGGAACAGAAAACCTGGCATACATGTGTATAACGTCTTAGTGACAGTATTGTGGCTACATAACATGTGCTCTGTGTGTTTAAAAGCTCACAATCCATAGACCATCCACAGGAACTTTAGAATGAAAATCTCTGATGCAGTCCTCCCACCAGCATCTGGTCTCTGGGTTGGTGAAGTCGGGGAAGGCCGTTGGGCCCGGCCAAACCTCGATACACAATACAAAAAATATGAATGACATAAACATATCACAATGGGACAGAGAAGCATACATCACCAGAAAAAAATATCTTACCTTCCCTATCAGGATTTGTCCTGTAGCATTTTTAATGAAGACATCTTGTTTCAGTCCATCGTCAAAGGGCAAGTAAGTTCCAGGGGGGCTGGTGCTGCTGATCCCCGGGTCCTCATAGACAGAAACTAGAGCATGACTCAGTCACAAGTTAAGAAGGTTTTGCTGCCATATACTAGAAAAACAATGTCATTATAAATGATTGCATGTGCTCATTTAGGGAATGAAACAACACTCAAACCAAATTAAACAACTGATGCGTGTGTTTTTCCTTTTTCATAATAAATGCATATGCAATGCAAGTATTTACTGATCAGCATCATCAGTTGGTGAAGTCTTATAAACTTAAAGATGTCACACCAGGATAAGGATGTACTTCAGGCCCCTCTTATGGAACTCCTCCACCATCTCTGGGAGGTCCCCGAATCGCCAGGGGTCAAAGGTGAACACTCTGCGCTTATCTGCATAGTCGAGATCATTCCACTGCACATCCTGGTGATGACAAAAGCAAAATCTTCTCAGTTGGACGTCAGCATTGTGCAGTCCTGATGATAACTGAAAGTATCTGAGTTTGTCACACCAAATGTTTAACTATTATAAAGTGTTGAAAGTCTGTTCAAATTGTGTTCATAGGCAGTGGTTCCCTAAAGGTTAGAGAAGAGCGCTTGTGACCGGGAGGTTGTCAGTTCAATCCCCAGATAAAAATCTGGGTGGAGAAAGTGAAAGAGCAGTGCTTGTCCCTCCCTCATTTCCACCACTGAGCAAGGCCCTGCTTAGCTGCTCAGTGGCCATGTGTGCAACTGTGTCAATGTGATCAGGGCGTTCCTGCAAAAGAGAGGCTGCTTCTCAGTAAACCTTCCCTGAATAAATAAAGGTTAAATAAAAAAATGAATGCTGACATTCACAAAACCTCTCTTTGATCATGGTAAAATGTGTACATAATAAATATGTAAGAAAAATGTTCTGGGAGATTTAATATTTACTTCCATTTTATAGAGCTTTGTAAGTACTTTACTTACCATGGGAAATTTTTCATTGTGCATGCGTTGTGCCACATGCCGGGTTGTAGTAGTGGTTGTGTAACCCCAGCGACACAGATGAAAGCCCAACGACCAATAGGGAGGCATCATAGGATATCCTGGGGATAGATAAATGGCAAGAGGAAAACACATATACCCATCCACTTGTTATTAAATTGTCTCAGGGCTCCTTTGAACATACAGCAGACCAGCTTTTACAGGTTTTCCACCTTAAAACAACACATTTCTCTTGCTACCCAAAGATATGTTACTGAATGACGCTGAAATGACATACCAATGACCTGAAGGTACTGACGTATAACACTTTGAGGATCAGGACCCAAGAAAACGTACAGGTCCAGCACTCCACCAATAGCCACCCAGGTAAGAGCGGGGGTCGGCTGCAATATCACCTCTGCAGAGACGTTTGGAAAAATATTCATCAATAATAAATAACCTCATATGACAGAAAAATGTATTCTGTATGGAAAGTAAATTGACACAGCTTTGTACCAATTGCATTGCTGTTGAGTAGAAAAACTCCATGTGCCAAGCCGTCCTCTTCCTGTACTATGTAGAACGGGTGTGAGCCATAGAGGTTAGCATCAGCCTGATAACGGCAGGAACAACAAAAGCTTACTAAGGACTGTTCTGCAGAGACAGCATAATTTTAAAAAATTGAAGTCAGAATATTTCAGCATGTTTTAATATGCTATATCTTAAAAGAAGGAGATGATCATGTCCTATAGACCAGGGGTTACTAACCGTTAAAGGGATGCAATGACTACTTGCAACCCCTTGTTAAAGGCGGTAAGTTCTGTTTAAGATAAGAATTAAAGTTTAGTTTTTATGTAGGTTTTTGAAGTGTAGAAGAGGTTAAACTATCCATTACACCAAGATTAGAAAAAAAAATCCTTTGTGCAGCACAAATATTTTTCTTCTTCCTGTTTTGTATGTAGTAATTTATCTATGAACCTTCAGATTTTTGTTCATCAGGTTGGGAGCCACTGCAATTGACTCACATGAGGCGCCATGTCTCTGTTCCAAAGAGTCAGATAAGTCCAGTTAAGGTCCAGGAGAAGGGAGTTGTAATGCTCCCCGAGCCCAGACACAAGGGAAGAGGCCAGTGCGGTGGACAGCTGCAGGTACTGGTCAGCAAACAGCAGAGGCGCGACTGTGGTATCCATACTGGACAAGCAGTACACAGAGAACAAAAAAACATGATCTACATGATGATCATGATTAAGAAAATCATCACATCACTGGTCATTTCATGCATTTTGCAGCCCAGATGATGATCAGATGATCAATACAAATATTGAAATAAATACCCTCCCTGGACTACCTGTACATCTATACAATCTAATGCAAATACATTTCAATATAATTAAATGAGGTTTAACTCCTCTGTAAATCAAGAACATTAAACATATAGTTCAATGAATACCCCCTTGACAGTGTCAATCAAAAATAGAATTATAGCTGAGCTGTTATAATGAACTACATTACATTTTACAGATGTACCTATTAAAGTGGCCACTTTGTGTAAATAGTAAAAACATACAGTGTATAAACATGAGTATAAAACTAACGACAGTAAACCGTATGAAGGATTGAACACCTTACAAGTAGAAACGCTAGCATTTCTTCCTATATAGAATCAAACTGAATAGAACTACTCACATCACCCTTCCATTAGATTTTCGCCTCACTATAAAGCCAAATGGCTCAGACTGGTATTCAGTGGTATAGAGGGCATCTTGGGTATCAGCTTTGCTTTGAGAAACTCCAGCTGGGAATTTGACTTCATATCGTGGAGATGATGGGTCCTTTAACTTGAGAGAACACAAATGTCAGTTCAGTTTTTTAACCCGCACATCCTAATAAACATGTGTGTATGGCATAAAAGAGGGGATAATCTTTGACCTCATACATGTTTTTTTTATTGAGTGATTCACATAACCATGCCAAACCCACATGGGCTTACAACACACCAGATTTACATAAAACCAGATTAAAAGTCCTGCATATTCCAACACAACTATCAAAAAAAATCAACTACAGCAATTTTCACAATCAGATTTTAAGACCTCCAACACGATTATAGATCTTGACACATGTACTACATAATAATGGATAAATACTAGGAAATTTGAATCAAATAGTCCATCTTGCCTCCTTTTTCAGGTTTTTGAGACAAAGCTAGCAAATGTAAACAGATCAGAATTATTGATCATCTGTAGGCACCATAATATTCCAAGGTTTTTTTGTGCCATTTTGTAGAAAGTGGGACTCATTTCCACTTCTCCCAAATCACACAACTCATACAATCTGCTTTTACTCCTAAATGTTTTTAAATCTGCCAACCTTAACGGTCAGATGAAGATACATTTTACTCTTGCAATAGACTACATTTTCCACTCAAACTACATTACAGTGACTTTTACATGTAAATCAACAAAGTAGGCCCTCCTGCATTTTCTTCATCATGTCTTTTGAACATAAGTGTTGGGTACTTACAGTGAGATGTAAGCAGCCTGCAGTCTCTTCTATGACTTCTAGCTGTAGAGTGGATATATCTCTGGGGAGATATGAGGGGGTGTCACGGGTCAGGGTGGCAGCATGGCCTCGCGTGGTGGGAGTGAGGGGACCCATTTTGT
>NC_045747.1:7852877-7864030 GCF_008692095.1 Etheostoma spectabile
GGGTACAAACTGGGGTAAAAGCACCAAGGTGGTCCATCAAAGTTATGCAGCGGGGCATAACAGCATCCCCTCTCTTCACACTCTCTCTGGCCGAGAAGCTTGTCCCTGGCACAGTCAAACCGGCTCTCTGGGGCCATGGTGCATTTATCATCCCTGGATATATCAGTCTGTTGGGAGCTTTTTGGGTGGACTCCTCTTATTTCCACTGAATTGTTCTGTGGTTTTGCTGGCTTATTATTACTATTACCAAGTCTTTCATGTGCTTTGGTTTTATTTTGCTTAGCATAGACTGACCTAATCAGTCTGGCCTGATGGATAGACAAGTGGTTAATGTACAAACATACTGACAAAGCAATGGCCAGGAGGAGCCCAGCTATAGATACTTTAGACAGCAGACCCCCCATACCCTCATCAGCGATGCTCTGCCAGATTAAACTTTAGGGCACTTAAAGTGAGCTCTTAAATACACGACTTGTGCTTCATACGGTGAAAATATTCAATACTTACGCAATTTGTACCTATTTCAAAAAACCATTTGACCATATCGCTAAAGGAGAATTACTTACACCAGATTATATACCCATGATTCTGTTTTGTTTACGTTGCGGACGTTGAACCGTTTTTCATTGGCTCACTGGTAGAATGATTTGTTAGCCGTTAGCTTACGTTAGCTCTTAGCTATTAGTAGCTAGTCAGTTCAGTGTCGGAGCTCTTATTTTGCAGTTCTCTCTAACTAAATGCGAGCAGTGGCAGGTAAGCCTATGTTGCAGTGTAGCAGAACAAGCGGACTTTCTGTGAAATAAGAATTCTACAATGAAATAGCATGTCTGAAGGAGCCGAACCAAAAGGCACACTAACTTCCAACTACGGCAAGCATACTGAGACAAAAGTGCTCAAAAACCTAACTTGTCTCAGTCACAAAAACTAGTCTGCCTACTTCCAAAATGCTTCCTAAATAAGACACCCGACATTTTGGTTTTCGGGTCATTTTATAATTTCTAAAGCTACATGGTTTAACTCACACACAGTATATATCAGCAGACAGCAGCAGATATATACAGCACTGCTGTTTACAAGAAGGGGATGAGCAGACTCTATTTCCTAGCGCTTATATCCTTTAACGGGTGCAGCGGATGTTGGAGATCTTCTACCAGTCTGTTGTGGCCAGCGCTCTGTTCTCCTCCGTCATCTGCTGGGGCAGCAGCATCGGAGCCAGCGATTAAAAACAGACTGAACAAACTGATCAGGAAGCTGGCTCCGTGATCGGCTGCAAACAGGACACATTTGAAGCTGTGGTGGAGAGGAGGTCGCTGAACAAACTGTTATCTATCATGGATAACCCTGACCATCCTCTCCACCCCGACCTGGTCCAACAGAGGAGCAGCTTCTCTAAGAGGCTCCGACAGCTTCGATGCCGCACTGACCGCTACCGGAAATCATTCATTCCACAAACAATAACACTTTTTAACACGTCATCACTGGTGTAGAGGAGACTTTTGGACACCACACTACTGCACTAATGCAACCTGGACATTTGGTTTATTTAAATTTACATTTTAGCATATTATTTAACAGTTGCACATTTTTGTTCCCCCATCCTGTACATATTCAAATTTTGTTCTTTTTACTTTATTTATTATTTCATGTATTTGTTTATGTATATTTTCCATATTTCATTTACACTTATTTGTGCTTTGTGACGGATTTTTGCTGCGGTTACCAGGAATTTCCCATTTTTCTTGGGATCAATAACATCTATCTATCTATCTATCTATCTATCTATCTATCACAATATAGAGAGGAACAAGACAATGCTCTTTTGACTGTACTCATGTGTAAAATAAAGATAATCAAACACTGGCAATTATCACTCCTTATCTTTGCAACTAATTTACTGAACAAAAGATAAACAAACAATTTTACTTAAAACTGTAAACACTGCAAAGTTGTATTGCAATGTGTGTTTTCTTTCTTGCAGAAGTTTTCCATATGTGCATATTCTTTGGAACTAACAATAATAAAGTTCTTTGGACAGTGTTAAAATTAGTAGTTCCAAAGCTTGATCATGTCAATTTGTGTTTATTTTTTAAGTATAGACCTAAAACTGTCTTATAACGTCTGCCAGTTGCTGCACAATGAATAAATATAAATGAATGAATAGCTCCTAAAAAGACTATCACTATCCGTTGAGCAAGAAAGGTTGACGTAGTTTGTTCATTCATTAAAGTTTATTGAGTGTGACATTCAGTGACATGTTTTACATTTAAAAAACTGTTTACAGTCAGTTATTCATATTACTATCAAAAACATTAACATCACTCAATAGAAGTGTATAACATACAGAACAAAACTTTTAGCATTAAAAAAAGTGGTATACACTTTATAGTTTTTTATTTTAAGGACCAGTTTCTTTTCATAGTTTGTGTAAATATATATTTAATATCAATACATCCACTAAATTCTGAACTACACAATTTCTTTTCTGTTGCATATCGATATACATTTCTTCCCAACTGTACATAATATTGCTATTTAGCTCTAAAAACATGTATTGTTAAAACAGTGAAACAATTGCCATGACAATTGGTGAATTTAGTTTTGGAAAATGTAGAAGAGTGATAAAAAGCTGTCATGAATCAAGAATTACATCAAATGTGAGCCAATTAGCAAAATTTAAGCACAAATAGTCACTTAAGATACAGTACATTCAAAATGTATTTTGATGGTGTGAACTGCAGCCCATCTGGGAAGTACTAAATTTAGGTTGCATGGTTATTACTATTGTGTGAATCATGAAGTCATATACGTTAATACACAAAAACTGTGCTATGGGACTGTATTTGGTAGTAAACTTTGTATATGTATACAAGTATAACGGGGAAAATGTAAATATCAAGCTTAGAACCTTACAAAAAAATACATTATTCATACGATACCATGTGCCTCAACATTTTTTAAGTTTCATTTTTTACATACGTTGCCTAACTGACATACGTTACAAGAAGGCTTGGGTGTTTAAATTGATCTTTTCAATAATCTGTTCTTGCTCTTGGCAATAACCGGGGATAGGCCTATGCTTCAGCAAGTTGATGCACATCACATGTGATTGGATCATTGTTCAAACTATTGTTTCACAATGATGTTGCAGGCAACAGGGCCTCTGAATGTGAAGCCCAGGTAGAATGTGATGTTTTCATTACTATGAGGTACTGAAGGTACATGAAGAGGCAGAATATGGAACTTCTTTTTCTGGGGGCCCTCAAGGTACACAACTCCATCTTCAGTCCATCCAGACACACATTTCAGCATCTTGGCAATCTCAGGCTTTTTCCATGCCTCACCCCTAAACCACTTCATGCGTTTCTCAGAGACTGAGAACCCCTTTGTGACTCTTTCAACCCTTTTCTTCTGGACAAACTTATCCAATCCATTCCCACTGCCCAGAAAGAAATGGGTGTAAATCCTTCTTTTCCTTGGAGGAAAGTCTTTCATCTTGTTCCAGTAGCCTTTTTCCAGGTGTTCAACAGCTGATTGCACAATTGCATATTTGTTCTTTTTCTCAAGGTCTGTTTCATGATCCTCTGGCCAGAACAGCAAGGTTAGCAAGAACAGGGCATTTGGTAAACATTTCCTTTTATCAGCTGGGAACTGGTGACAAAGTGCCTGCAGAACGTGCAGAGGAGCTACCTTTTGAGTCTGTGGTGAAAGGCAGTTCAGAGAAATGTGGGTCATTATGTAATTGACAATATCCCTCTGACCAAATTTGGCCTTTTCTGGATTGCTTGGGTAGAGAGAAATGATGTTCTCCAGAAGAGGTACTGCATCCCTCTGGTCAGTTAGCTTGGAGAGAATGGATGTTATGTTACCCCCACCAAGATGATAGATGATCATGCGTTTTTGGAAAGGAGTTAGATTGCCTGGACTTTGCCCATGTTGAAGTGCAGTAGAATAAGCTTCACTGAAGTACTTCCCATACTCTGAAGATTTTTTTGCCAACCATGTCAGTGGATGGCTTATCTTCTCTTCAGGACTTTCAGGGGTCTCTCCTTCATCAGCATCAATATCTGTCTGGAAGTAACTAAGGTCTTCTGAAATCCATTCCAAGGCATCTTGCATTGTCTTGTGAAGTTTTTTCAAACGGTCATGAAATGGTTCCCAGGCATCTTCAACTTCCTTCGGAATGTAATCTGTTAATAAGTACTTCATACACTCTGAATGGCCATTAGCCCTGTTTGCAAACACTTGTGATGAAGACATCAGTTTGAGCAGGCTGCATCCAACCTCAACTTCAGAAAAAAATCCTGAGCTGTTAAGATTTTCCATATCTGCATTAGCTGCTTTCTCGCATTCTTGAAAACACTCCAGGGCTTTCAGTGCAGTCTCTATAGCATCGGCTATATTTTGGGCTGTCTTTGGTAAATTGACATTGTCAATTGCTTTGCATTTGGCTTGGAACCATTTTCTGTACACCTGCCCTTTTGTGTCGAGTATGTATGAGTTGTTGGGCAGCTGTTTGGCTGCCGTCTCTGCCCAGTGTTTTGCCTCTTCAAACTTTTCATAAGTATAATGAAGACGAGCAAGTTGTTGTGCAAAGAATGGATCCAAATGGAAACGCTGGAACGCTTCCTTGAGTAGCTCAATTGCTTTGTCTGGACTTTTCTCCTTTTCACACACATGCTCAATCAGAGGAGAGAAAAAACTATCATATTTGTCTCCTTTGCTTATTCTGGCTCGCCTTATGAAAAGTGCTCTCAAAAATGACAGATATTCCTCCCTCCCAAATCTGTGGTCAAAAAGCACGGTCTTGCAGAGCAATTCCATTGCTAAACTGCTTTGGGTCTGTTGGTCCCCCAAAAGTTGTTGGAGAATTTCTTTAGCAACGAGTGGGTGGATAATTCTGATTGATTCAATGTGCGTCTTGTCATCTCTAAGGTGCAAGAAGACTAGTTTAGCAGGTTCACTGAGTGATCTCTCAAACTCATGCTGGTGAAACCTTTCCAAGTGAACAGTTAAAGCAAGGAATGCTTCACAATGGGATTGAGAGATGAAAGAGTTTTGAACATAAGTGTTCAGCAGAGCTACATAGAGAATTAGGCGAGTGACAACAGATTGATGGTTAATGCCTTGAAGCAGATGTTCCACAAAATCATGAATGTAATCCACAGCGAATCCTTCACTCATTAAAACAAATGTCAGGATGAACTTAGGCTCAAATCGTTCTTCAAGCACCTGTCGCTTTCCAGCAAACTTCCTCTTCTCTTGAGCAGACAGTTTGTGAGTGACAGACACATTCTGTAATGGAGATTCCTTGCACCTCTTTTCTGGATCATGGGATCGTCTGCAGCTCAACAGAATGAAACATGGAGATACATACTGAATTCTTTTGGTGTGAATGGCAACCTCTAGTTCATTCCTGAGATCATCTAGATATTCTTTGTCTGAGTCTTCAATGAGGAGGAGCACAGGAAGACAACTCTGTGGATCTTTTTCTTCATATTCTCTTAATTCAACTGCATGCTGTGCAACAACAGCAGCTGAGTATGAAGGCTTCACAACTGCACACCTTAGATCTTTTCTCTTGTTCCACAGCACTTGTCTTGCCACAGTGCTTCCACCACTTCCTGGATGATGGTAGATGTTTATGCTGTTCACCGGAGTTTCATCTGCATTACGTTTCAAAGTGCTAAAGAGAAGGTCGGAAACATCGCGATAAGCATCTCTTTCAATTACATCTCCAACATACTTGCGCTCGGCAAGCCAGAAATTCAACCAGGTCACTCTTCCACCACGGTAGAACTGCTGTTCAATGTTTTCTTTCTCCTCATTGATGAAGTCTTCGCTTGTTTCATCAGAATGATCGACCGTCAGAATTTCAAGAGAATACATCTGTTCCTCTACGTGTGTTTCAAGAAGACATATCCCCTTTACAAAGACTGGCAAGTGTTTGCAGGCACCTGCTTTTACGGGTTGTACTTGCTGCAGAGTTGAATTAATGTGACTCATTTTCATCCCAACAATACTGGAATTGTTCACAGTTTCTGTTCCACATGAGCCCTCTGCAAAGCTTTGCCACTTCTGAAAGTTTTCCTGTGACTCACAGATGCAGATGATGTCTTCATGGCCTTCCATGTCTGTGAAAAACTCATTAAAAGTGTGCAAGAGTGGTTTCTCAACTGGTGATGTGAGAAGAAAAATGACCTGGAACGTCCCTTTTGGCAAGATTTGTTTACAAATCAGAGACACGGATTCCCGCAGGAAAGTCATTTTTGTCTTGATCCAAGTCATTTCATCACTTGGAGTTTCACTTCCTTTGAAGTCATTACGGCCATTACAAAAGATCCAGCTAGTTTGGTCGAAAAGATGCAAGTGGCTTGTAAATTCTTTGATGCTCATGTCCCCGGATACTCTATAGCTCTGCAGAGAATGCATGTTTGCAGCATGATGCTGAAGGTATCTACTGCAAAAACCCGATTTCTTTGAGTCTGGGTCAAAGTCAAACACACAGAATATGTTCATGTTAAGAAGCCAGTCAATGTTGCAAAGGTCATCAGGGTTGAACTTGTTTGTGACAAATATGAACCATTTATCCTTTTCCATGAATTTCTTCCCACAAGTCATTAGCATTGTGAGTTTTCTTCCGAGGTCTTGGCATAAGTCTGGCGCACTGAGGAACTGACTTTTCTCTGCTTCTTCTCTTTGGGCATCCCGATCTTTGACTCGCTGGTAAAAATCACTTAGGTCTTTCTCTGTCACTGGCTCTGTTTTTGAACCGATCCTGCGCAGAATTGTTTCTTTCTCAAATTCTACTTTGTTTGTTGACTCTTTGAAGTTTGGCAGACGAACTGCATACACCTTGTTCTTAACAATACCCATTGAAGGCACAATGTCAACCTCTACCACATACCTCTTTTCTGTACTTTCTCGATCCATAACCTCAATGAACCTTGGTGGCCGCACACACTGGCGTACATGCTCTTTGTCGGAGGAGAAACTCCTTTCAATGTAGTCCAAAGCATCCACATAAATGTCTTTCTCTGGTATAGGGATACCAACTATCTCACCATGCATATATCCTGCATCCTCCTTGCTATCCATCACGCCAAAGTGTATTGTACCATTTGATCTGATGTTCATACAGCCAGTTGCAAATTTAAGGACCTCTTTGGCAAACTTAGCTTGAAGTCTTGTGCGATCTAATGCAGCAGCTACAGAAAGAGACTTAAATTCATGGCATGGAGATGTCAGATTAAAAGCACCTGATTCAGGTTGCAGAACTCTGTGCTTTACATATATGAAATCAATCCCTTCTTGATCAAATGGTCGTGGTCTGCAATCTTCCTTTGAAGTCAACACACATTGTTTCTGAGCAGTTTGTCTGTCCTTCGAGACATCTTGATCTCTCTCCGGAGTCTGTGCTGTAGGACCTCCACTTGTGGCAGGATTACATTGAACTGTTTCTTGATTAATCCGTTTCGGTTGAGTTTTTTGGCCACAAGTCAGCTCTTTTTTCTCTTGAGACCTTTGCTTGGATTTGATGAGCTCATCTCTCTTTTGAATAACCAAATGAGCAGGCCCTAATTTCATTGAAATATTTGTCTTCAAAAAGTCCTCATTCAGTGCAAGAAGGATTTTTCCATCTACTTCTTCATCATACAGTTTTTTTATGTACTGCTCCTTCACTCCAATGGACCTTAGCCAAGTGCTTACTTGAGATTCAGTCCAATTCTTGGGTGACTGCTCAACTTCGTCAGCTGTGTAGTGAGAAAAGACAAAACAATATGTTTGGTTACAAATAATTGGAGAAGCAAGATAGTTTTATTCCACAATTGAAAATTGGCAGATGTTTGGAAGTAGCACATGCTTTAAATGGGACAGCATTCTACATTTTGTCAACACATCTACACAGATTACCTGTTACTATGGGTTTCCAGGGGCATTGGACTGAGGGGGAAAAGGGGGACTGAGTACCCAGGGCCCTCACGTGAGGAAGGCCAAGAAAGATGCTAGAATGGATAGTTGTGGATGCGGGGAAGAGCCCCATAGAAAATGCCTTTCTGGAGGGCCCAAACCCTTTTCTGCTATGCCCCCTGTGTGTTTCAGATACCACTATATAGATGTACTGTCTCATTCAATCAATTGTCTGGGAGGTTTAACCTGCCAAAGGCCCACTTCTACATATCACACACTTTGTGCAGTCCCAAAGATCCTGCTTTGTCAAGGCACAAATTTATTAACTTCAATTCATTAACCAAAGGATCAGTATCAGCTCTCTTAATATCAGAGCTTCAAACACTGGCTGGCTGTTGCCACTCTTCTAGATGCTACTACTACTAAATACTAAAAGGGTAGAGAGAGGGGGGGGAATGACATGCAACAAAGGGCTGCAGATCGGAGTCGAACCCTTGCCCGCTACATCGAGGTTTAAACCTCTATTTATAGGCCCGCTCTGCCAACCGAGCTGTCCAGGCGCCCAACCCACACAGTCTTAATGACTTGAGAGCATGTCTTGTCTGAAGCAATCAAAAGACATATCATTTATGGTTAGCGAAAAATTTCCTATTTACACATCCAGCGGATACAGAGTAATGTTAGCTAGAGCCCTGCACAGGCTCAAAATCTAGGCCCTAACCCGGCCTTGGCGCAAGACACTCAGTCTTACAATAAAATCCATAAATAGAAAACACCTCAAGCATATCACAATGTTAAACAAATAATTATCACAACCAGAGTAAATGCACTTTTGAAAACCTGAAGTAGGATGCTGCAGCTGCTGCTGCTGCTGCTGCTGCTTGGTGCACGGAAAAACGAACATGCTATACAATCTAAACAAAGCCATTTAGAGCCCAAACAGTCTCTTACAGAGCATCGTAGAGAAAAAGCACAGCCTCCACAGTGGAAGGTTATAGTCCAGTCCTCCTTTCTTCTATAACTCTTCCAGCTGTGTTGAAAATATGCTTGCAGCTGCTGGTGGGCTGCTTGCGGTCTCGTGTTGTTTCTTTTAATTTATTGGATGTCTAAAACATAAAAAAAAAAGGTACTAATGTTCCTAATTTGGATTTTTCTGGCTACACTGCGCCTTGCTAGCTTGGTCTTGTCTTCTTCAGCTGCTAATTACTTCACTATGTTCACCAACTTATCGCTAACTTGTCTATTGTTGGGTGTTGGGCAAGTAGAGCACAGCGGGTTTATCACAACTATGCTATACTATCAAAGCGTTTTTTGCTGAAGACCGCTGCTGATTAGAATAAACAGTGAAATTGGTGTGCAGAACCAAAGCAATGTGTTGACAGACTCTAAAATGCCCCGTGTAGTTGAGGGCAACTGCAGAGTGGAGAGATAAATGAGGTGTTTGCCACCGTAGGTGACCTCTTTCATTTTACAAATAATCATTTGACTCATCGCCAGTATAAAAATACTTATGAATGCAGCATTCAAAAATGGGTCGCAAAAATAAAATTTCATTAAAAAATAAAAATGTTTTGGCCACTGACAGGCTCAGATTGTTATTCTGAGTGTTTTGCAACATCATGGAAAGGATCCCAAAAGATAGACCTTTTTAATAAAGAATGAAACCCTTTAAAAAAAAAAAAAAACAGAAACAGCTCTGTGATCGCTATTGTTAAAACCATTATACTCCATTTAAAAAAACAATACTTTTAGCATGTATGGATCCAGCACATTTCCAAATGTAAATCGGTAAATTTTACTTTATTTCAACCAAACTAGAGTGGCGATTGTTGTAACATTTGAAAGACAAACCAAGATGCCTTTGGATAGTTTTATTTTGTTTGTTGACTCTGAATGAAATGTATTTTACAATGGTAAAATTACTGTTTATTTAAATAGAGTTTGGTGTGTTTGGCATCACCAATTTCGGGGATGTTTTTATGTTAGAAAAAGGGTCTTACTCTTCAACATAAAGGTTGACCTCTGTAGGGATTGTTTCCATAATGTTGTCAGACACATGGAACAATAATCTGAACATTTCAGTGGAAAAAAAGCACTTTTGTGGATGTATATTGAAGGTGCTCAATTGCCCATTAACTTACATCATAGATGGATTCACCACTGCAGACTAGGGCTGGGTAACAAATTCAATACTTTTTAGGCCCCGACCGAACTGCCTCTAATGTATTGAGTATCAAAAAATGCCTCGTAATTCAAAATCTATGAAGGACATCTCATCTGTGTCAATGCACCAACAAGCAGCAGGCTTCTCCCGAGATGTAATATTGTGTGATTGGCTGTCTAATGTTACACGTTGCAGAGGTAGGCAGGAAAAGCTCTCTTTACACATAGAGTCTGGGCTCATAGAAGCTGAAAAATAAATAAAAAGATTTTGTGTAATGTTGTAATTTATTTTTATAAAATTGGTATTAAAAAAGTGTTGATTAGGATCTAATATTGAGGTCACCGTATTGGTATCAAATACTTTGAACAAATTGCAGCTCTACTGCTGACTGCAGCAATCTGGCACAATACTGGTCCCATCAGTCACTTAAACACATAACCTGGAAAAATAGGGTCCAGTTTGAAAAAGAAAAAAAGTTATCCTTTTAACAATTTTTAAAAGCAAAGAAAACAAAGATAAATGCCACTGCACACAGATCAAACTACTACACCTGAAAAAGGCCATCTAGTAAAACAAAACAAATTATAAAAAAAAAATGTCACTCCACTCACCCATGATGTTCGTTGTCCTTCTGTCACATTATAAACTTTGGTGTTTAATATTGTCACCTTCCATCTGCAAAAGAAAACGTCATACGGTTACTTTCAGACGATTATGATCGTGACATGAAACTGGCTCACATGTAGATTTATCGAGTCAAACGTTGTGGTAAAAATAGTAATCCCAGATATTTCCCCCTTTGTAATTTTTTTTTTTTATTTTGAATATTTTTCAGCGCCCATGGACGTGAACGTGGATTCAGCAAAAAAATTAAAACTAAATTCATAAATTCACTGAGTAATACAAACCTGTACAAACATAGAGCTAGGGGAGCTGCAGGGTCGGGTGATAATTCTCTAGTTTATTACTACAAGTGAGCCTCTTCATGTAAGTAGTCATGGGAGTCATCGTAAATAGAAAAATAGTGATAGGCTATCCTCCTTTTGTGTTGTCTTCCCGTCAACCATGAAAAAAAAGTTAT
>NC_045747.1:7864040-7876047 GCF_008692095.1 Etheostoma spectabile
GACATTTTTGTCACTTTTTCAATGTAGTGGGTCCTTTTTGTGATGTTTTTTCCAAAGTTATTTGATATTTCTAACGTTGACATTTTCAGATTATTTCAAAGACCCATTCTTTGTGATAAAAAAAAATAAATAAATAGAAAATTAGTCAAATTTGACCCGAGGACAACATGAGCAGTGATGTAGTGGAGGCTAAACGCACGTAAACGCCGTTTATGCACCTCCTCAAAATTCGGAAATGGCGTTTACCCACCTCCAAAGTGCGTTTACCCACCTCTGATAGCCTATTGTCCCAAAGCCATTCTAAATTAAGCTTATGTCGTTTTAGTTTCATATTGTTCATTATTAGTTTCATAGGTTGTTAAACCTAAGACGAAGTCCATCATATTGCGCTGCATTACTGTCAGTGTTGACTAATCCTTGCGGTGTTTGGGGCTGTGAGCCCCCAGCGTTGCCTTCCAGGCACCTACCTGTAATGTACTAGGATGGGCAATGGTTGGTGCCTTGAAGTCCGGTCGAGCGCTGCCTGGAAGTCAAAGTTGAGGGCATTAAACTCAGGCAGGAAGCGGCAGACTAAAGTCAAAGATCGTCGGTCATGTCATACTATCCTACATGTAGTTAATGATGATGGTGGAAAATGGTAAACATGTGACTTATGTCGATTGTTGTGTCTTGCAAATGTGTGTGAAGCATTAATTGTGTAGACTTTTGGGGACTTGAGAAGAGGTTTTGCTCTGTGTGTCAGTTTAAATAATTGTTCTATGCATGTCATTTTATTGTGTTAGCAATTGGAAAAAACTGTATTCACACCTATTTGTTAATCAATTAGTTGGTTTGGTAATTTTTTGTAGACAAGTAAAAAGGTCTTTGATTCCAGCTTGTTTATGTGAATATTTTGCACATATTTTTGTTGTCTCTGTTTGGTCATTTAGTAAACTTTATAGATTTCAACCTATAATTCCTTCTAGAGTCTTTTTACAAGAACTTTGATTAATGTATGAACTGAATACTGATTGTGTGACCTATGAGGGAACAACCAGTGATAAATTGCCTATAGCAATGTCATTCAATTCAATTTTTCAATTCAATTTGTCATCAGGGTGCACCGGTAGACCGTCCCGGTAGACCCTGATGACCCAATGTCATCAGGGTGCACCGGTAGTGGCCCCCCTTATCGGTGATCGCGTCGTGGTCCACCTGATCGCAGAATTTATAGTTTACCCACCTCTTTTTTTACCACTACACCTCTGAACATGAGGGTTATTTTTTTGAAAAATGAGGTTGTGGGCTACTTATCAGTCAGTGTAGCCTTCTCCTGTGGATTAACGTTACTACAAACACAGGTTCTAAAGCGTCTCTGCAACAAAGATCGACCCAGAAAGTCTCATTAAAAAAAGATATCGTTTTATGCTCGTTGATTAGCTACCAACAAACAAATCGGGAGCCAGAGATCATACGTAGCTAGGTACGTCAGCGGGCAGAAACCATTAGTCTAGCAAACATAACAGGCGAAAATGTCTTACCTCGGGCAAATCCTGTAAATAAATCAGCCTTTGACTCTTTTCTGTTATGGATCTTTTTTCAGACGACGTTCCAGTTTAACGTCAACCATTGAACGTCAATGCAGGACTGCTGTAACTTCACTCGATCGCTGTCGCTGGGCTGCACCTTTATATAGACTGTACATGTCTAGGGCTGCACCCACGCTGACTCACCAAGTTTCGTTTTTGAGGAAATATTTTATCAGTTCACACACACACACACACACAAAGTGTGGGGACCCGTCATTGACATAATGCATTCCCTAGCCCTTTACCCTCACCTTAACCATCGCAACAAAATGCCTAACCTTAACCCTTACCATAACCTAATTCTAACCCTAATCCTAAAACCAAGTCTTAACCCTCATACAGCCATTTAAAGTTGTGGGGTACAGCATTTTTGCCCAAAAAAAGCTGTCGGGCCCCTACAAGTAGCCTATACTGTATTTGCAATTGTTGGACCCCACAAATATAGTTCATTGTCAGTAACCTTTTACTGCTGCATGAACTAAGGGTTTTACTATTTGTATTTATTTGACCGAACCACTGACAGTGTTTACATTTAAGTGTAATACTTAAAGTTCCACAATAAAGCCAGAGGACACCGTGAGTATGAGAGCTGAATATTGCACAATATGTAGCTAAGCCAAGGATTTACCATTTGGGCTGGAAGACACAGAGTTAATGAGAAGAAAAAAGGAATACATCACCTTTTTGACCTGAGCAGTACCCCTTGCAAATTATGTCATTGGGCATCTCTACCAGGTACCTGGTACTTCTACTGGATATTGCTTTCCAGTTTTTATGCAAAGATATGTTAACACATCACAAACCTCTCTGTAAGGAAAGCACAAACTGATGAAACTGGTAAACAAGCATTTTAGATTCAGTGTTCCTTTCTGGCTAAATTGCATTTTGGTTTATTTGTATTCATCGGTTTACATCCAAATAGGCAAGTCTGATATATTAACATGGATATTAGTGACTTAAGAGAATGCAGTGATTCACACTGGCTCTGTACAGCTCTGTGTAACTATGCTGGTCTTTTTTGGCAGAGACCTTCTTTATTTGCTTGAAGTAAAATTCCTTCTTTTGTTTTTAACATCAAACAAAGAAAGGTTATGCCATAGGCTACTCTAACGTCAACCGTGGAAATATCACATCCAAAAGATTTAATGCATACCAGCTGCTTGGTGCACCTGTGAATAAAAATATTAGTTAAATATAAGTAGCTTCTGTTAGGCACTGACTGTAGTTAGCAGCAAGATGAACAAGCAAAATCTTAGTATAAAAAAAAAAAAATAGAATTTAATGTGCAAGTCATTCATTTCACTTTGACACCCTTGAAAAATTATGATACGCAAGTTGTGCAGCCTGACCTCTAAATTCATATTTGACTACATAATTACTTGAGAATAAAATTACCAATTGAATTCAGATGCCACCCTGATCCCCCTTTGGAATAGTCCACTCTTACAGTCGGCAAAACTTGATTGACAAAAGAGAAGCAGTCTAGCAGCATTACCAGGAATCGAGCACATTTAGCATAGTCAATTTGAAAGATTTGTACCCATACAGAACAGTGATAGTTAAAAAAGGCACATGGGCCACATTAAATGATTTATCATCATGATCAAAATTCTGAATCCGTCTGTACAAAAAATATACATACAGTATTTGTGCAGTGAACAGGCTCACTCATAAATACAACATTGCACTATAAAGCCAACAACATCCAGACACGTTTCCCACAATAGAGGCCAGATATTTTTGGGACAAACACTTTTTTGGACATGCCATTATAAAAAAAAATTAAAAATACTCTTTGCTCAGTCCAGCTACAAGATAATGTCCAACAACACAATGTTGGTTATCTGACTTCCTCAAGGCAGAGACAGACGTGTGGACGGCTCTGTTGGGGAACATTTGAACCCAGGTGAGCAGAAGGCACTTAGTTTAGGGTGCAGCTGCAGCGAGCAGTGGATCCCAGGCACTGCAGGCCTGGTCCTCACCAGCTCACGGTGCAGCAACTGAGTCCCACTTGGTGCCACCCTTTAAAGGCAATACTCCCATCTGTGCTGGGTCCACCTGACTCTGGTTCAGTTCACACTGGTTCACTATCCAGTGTAGTTGGACCTGGTGGTTTGTGCATCTCACATTGACTGGATTCTTTTTTCCTGAGAGGATCCGGAAGTGATTCAGAAGCAAATGTGGGGTTCATGGTTTGACTGTGCAAGTCAGTCTGTGTGACCAGTGCTGGCGCTGTTGGCGGCACTGTCTGAACTGGCAAATGTGGAGATACAGGCTCATCTGGTAATGTAGAGGGCACCGATTCAACATGAGTTATGTGAGATACCTGCACCGGCTGTGAGTGTGTAGGTTCCTCGGGTGACGTGTGTGTTGGCAGATGAGTGCATGGCGCATTTTGTCTTTGTGGCCCAAGGTGTACTGTGTACTGGGCCTGTGTTTTTGCAAGATGCTCTGCAGTAGAGTAGTAAGGCAAGAATAGTCTCTCAGATGCACAGGTCCGCATGGCCAGGTATGTGTGCATTAGCAGGTGGGGGAAGCGGGAGGTAAAATAGGACACAAAGTCATCAGGGATGGAGCCCAGAGTCTCTTGTACCTCAGCAGGCAACTCTCGGTAATGATGTTTCTGTTGAAGGAAGGTTAAGAATTAAGCCTTCAACAGTAGAGATGGCTTTCTTTTAAACACAAAACATACCGATGCATTCCTACCTTATTTCTCATTGCACGCAGCAGGTCTCTGGCTGACCCGCCCTTATAGGACCGAAATTTTCTGAGATCTGCCAAATAAAGACACAGACACACACAGACACACACACACACATATATATATATATAAAAAACAGTTTTTCTGAAAGGTTGAAGTTTTGTAAATGTAAAACACAAAAAACATTCTTTTACACTATGTTGTTATAATATGCAATGTAGTATACCCACATAATCTCGCTTTAGCAGTTCATTAGTATATCAGCTCCATTTACTGTACTGGCCAATAACACAAATTGCAAAGGTGGCAATGCTGACAGGAAGCAGCAGGCGTACTTCACCACCCACGGTGATATTTTGTAGTGACAGGATACCGCAGGTAGTGACAGGATACCGCATTCAGTTTTAAAGTTTGTAAAGTGCTACTGTATACTATAACACTAACTTTGAAGCAACACAAGAAGACAACTTTACAACAGGGGATACCAGAAGTTTGAATTTGACATGTTGTATCAACTCAGCCAGTCTCATACCGGTCTGCAGTGGCACTGTGATATGCTCTCTCCAGTCCCCCTTGACAACAGCCCTCCCGCCTCTCTCCAGCTGTCTCACGATTGGTCCATCCAGCGGTTCCTTTTCTATTCTGTCACTCACATCCTGCGAGCAACCATCATTCCAAACATTAATGCATGCAAAAAAACTATTATAAAGCACATTAACAACGTTTTGTAGGTTCATATGTGACTAAGGATTTAGTAAAGTGAAGAGGATTGTTTTAATATATCCTACAAGAATGCAGAATAGACATGATGAATCATCTTCTTATACAATCCAATACAGATAACCTGCCATTACATACTGTACATGAGGAATGATAACATTTCACACCCGAGTGTGTGTGCACAGACTAGTCTTTAATAGCACAGTAGACTGCCTAATACATGTGATCTATACAAATAAGCAGAGAAAGACAGTAGATAAGTAGAAAGCTGACCTGAAAGAACTGCAGCTCCTTCTCCAGACTCCAGAAGAAAGGGTGTTTGAGAATGCTCTCAGCTGAAGGCCTCTTATGGGGTTCCATGCTCAACATCTGCTCTATTAGATCTCTGGCTACAATGGCCTCTGATAAATGACACAAACATGCTGGTTTTGACACGGCACACATCATTTTAAAAATTTGTAATTAACCTATCGTTTTTAGAAATCATAAATGTTGTCCACAGCTGTACCAAATACTTAAAACAACCAATCACCCACACAACCCTACCTGTCCTTAGCAATTTACACTAACCACCAACAACATTACTATTATTGTACACCTCTCACCTCACCTAAAGAGATCTGAGAAAACTAAGAATGGCCCTATTGATTGGCCGCCGATCGTTATCAGACAACATTCACTAAAAATACATGACCAAGAGAGCAGCAATAATGCCTTCTAGTTGCCAGTTTAGGCTTTTTTTTTTTTATGTAAATTGATGCAAATAATATGCAACCAAAGTTCAAAAGCGCGAGTTCTGTCCGGACACTAATATTAGCCGTAGGGCATTAGCAACATGTACTGGAGGTAAGCACAACAAGCAGATTGCCGTGCGAGTCAGTCACACTGTGGCGAGCGAAAATAAAACGAGACAAAAGACCTGCCTGCGGGTTGCAGGTCAGATTACAGAAACAAGAAAGTAACTACCGTAGCAGGCACAGTTCAACAGAGCACGTCCTCACAAGATGGAGCCCCCATACCAAAATTCAATACTGCCTGACATCAGCTTTACGTTCTTTACAGCCTAGGTTACACCGCCAACTGGTGGAGATTTCAATACACTACAAAGCAGTCAAACTAACCTATACTGTAATACAGCTATAGCCGTTGTTATAAAAAGAAAAGTAAAACAAGCGGTATGAGCTGTTAATCAACCAAAATGGCTCATTGACGTTTGGCAGCAAAAAAAAAAAAAAGATTGTGTCATCTCTAGAGAAAACAAAAGCAAAGCTTTAAGTCCTCACCATGTTTTTCAGTTTGCAGATAGTCAAGGCTGTATGTGCCCTGTAGGATGTTTGCTTGCCTCTGCAGAGACTTGCCGTAGGGGTGGCTTCCCTGAGACACCACGTAGTAGAACACACAACCAGCAGAGAAGATATCAACAGCGCAGGTCTACAAGGGACAAGACAAGGAAAGAATGGAGGTCACAGTGTGGCATGTAAGGAAACACATTTTCCATCAAATCTATTTCTACACAGTATCAAGTTATGTATACTCGTGTTGGTGTCAACTAATGCTCTTTTGTATCCCACATTCACCCTTTGGGAAGTTTTCAGTGTTTGGTTCTGTCAAAACTGGAGAAGATTTGGGTGATGTTTCTTTAATGTTCCTATTTTGTCGTGAGGTGAGGTGATTGCACACCTTTTCAAAAATGTGGATCATTCTGTGTTTCTTTTGTGAATTCTGACAACCAACAATACTTCTATCCAGCATTAGAGAGCAGCTATTCTACTACCAACTCACCGGGTTGTCTTTGCAGTCCTCGCTGAGAACCTCAGGGGCGATCCAGCCCTCAGTTCCAGGCACCCCAGACCTTCTACTGAAACTGTGGCGGCCCACTGCCAGCTTCTTACACAAGCCAAAGTCTGAAATCATGGCCCGGACCCGACCGTGGGCATTGGGCATGGACACCAGGATGTTGTGAGGTTTCAGGTCTCTGTGAACTGTAAGAAAATATAAAGGTTTGAGAAGATAAACAAGATGTCAGTTATGTACGTGGTGTCAGCGTTGTTTCAGAAAACAGCCAATAGTAATGAGAACGAGAAAGTGATTTTGTATTCAGTGATGGATACCTATGTTGAGAGAGTGCAAATGGGCCAGTCCTGACATGGTCTGCTGAAGAAGCATTACTGGCTCGAGTCCATGACGGTCGAAATCCTTCCTCTCAACATACTAGAGAAATGAAAGACCGCAGTCAGTGTAGTCCAATAAAAGGTAACATGATATCTCATTTTCATATAGTTTGAAGATTTAATTATGAAAATTAATTTCAGCACTGGGCACCTTTTATTGTAGTTTTAGTGCTCTATGAATAATGACAAAAAGCTAAACTTCATATAGTCAAAATCATGTAGTCATACGCTTACACTCACAGTACAACTACATGCTAATGGCACAAAAGGTAATGCATCATTAAGGAACCATCAGTTAAAACTGGGCTGCTATTAGCAAAATACTTGCATTTGCTAGAGAACAACACACAATTAACTTAACTTCTCCCCGGCTCCAAAAAGGGCTTATGTGATCTATTGAGGCATTTATTACCTCCTGAAGTGAGGCAGCACACAGCTCAATGGCAATGTACTGGAACTGACGGTCTCTTTCGGTGCAGAAGTAGCGGATGACGTTCGGGTGCTCGTCTGACTCCCTCAGCAGCTGGACTTCCCGGTCTGCAAAGCTGAAGCACTCTGGGAGAATTCTCTTCACTGCCACTGCACGGTTGTCAAACTGCCCCCTTGTGGAAAAACAATGGAACTACAACGTTGCAATATTACTTCAATATTTTTCTAAATTTAACAAAGGTTATCATAAATAATTGTTCAGACTTACTTGTACACAATGGTGCCCTCAGCACCATGACCCAAGACCTCTTTGGGACGGAAAGTTATGTTGCCCACTCTGGCAATATTGGAGTCCTCCTCTGATAAGACAAATCCATAAATTCAAACTGTGAAAACTGGGTTTAAATTCTTACATAGTTGCACAAACAAAGAGTGGGCATGTCATTTTAATTTCTCAATCTTTACCTGCATCTTCGTGCTCATTGGCAGAGCCTCCCAGCTCAGACACAGACAGGTTGGAGTGGTTGGAGGCGCGGGGGGTGACATTTGGGCTGCTGTGGTCTGAGTATTCGGAGCGATTGCGGGCCACCTCCAGATAGTCACTGTCTGGAGCCAACCCCAGGCCCACATCTGCAGGGGGGAATGGCTGCTGTCTCTGTAGCAGCTCCAACTTCTCCTCCATCTGTCTCTGGAACTCCTGGTGCTGTAGCTGCTGCTGCTTGTGAACACTCTGTGATGAAAGAGGTGACTATGTATGAGGCTCTAAGAAAAACTAAAGTGTATTCAGCACTTGTTTCATCTTGCAGATTTGAGACTCATAGCATCGTTTCTACAAATTAAAAATGTTCTGTCATAACCAGGTAGTTGCAGGCACCCAGCAGTCCGCAGGGTGGTGATGTTTGGCTTACTTTGGGGTAGGTGATCACGAAGGCCACCCAGCCAGCCAAGAGGAAAGTGGAGAAGATGATGGTGGCCATGTCTTTGAGCATAGAGTCTACAGGTGCCTCTGGACGCAGAGTGCGACTGCTGGTCCCAGGTTGTTGGATAGATGTTTCAGGCGGTGGAGAAGGGGGGCCATCATCCATACCACTATCATTCACCTTCTACAACATGGTGGGAGGTAAGGACAAATAGTACAAGAGGTTTTGAGATATATATAAAAAAAAAAAAAATCTTCTGAACAAAATACAGACACCGACAGACACACACCTCCTCAACTTTCTTGTCAGTAGTAGGTGGAATGACATTGCCTTGATTACGAGGGAAGCTGTCAGGGAACTTCTCCAGGATCTTGGTGTGAGCGTCAAGGGGCGTCTCATGATGACCTGAAATGCAGGAGTGAACTTTTTAACCATCATCATCATCATCAGGAGCAGCAGAATCATGAGTCATCACCAAAGACTGATTTTCGCCATGATACTTAAATGTAGTTATAGTTTTCTGAATGAAATGCTTTATAACGGTTGTTAAACGTTATGTTCACATGATACATTTTATCATCCAGCAGAGGGCAGCCTCAGTGCAAAACAGTCACTCAACGTGCAGTGAGCTTTCCAAGGCCCTGGACTTCCAAATGTGGTGAACAGCATAAACTCTAGCAAACCAACACTTTTTTTTTTTTTTTTTTTTTTTTTTTTTTTTTTTAAAAAGGAAGGGGCCCTTAAACACTCTCCCTCTTTGTGCCAGGAAAGGATAAATTATTGAGATTAGGTAGTTTAGCCCATATATTACTTTGATTACTTTACTTTGTACTAATGTAGTACCTATAAGGAGCAGGTAGTTCCTCATAAAGTTGATACGGTTTCGCTCCCGGAGCGCAGCGTTGAACTTGACACTGGTGCTGGGTGTGATGACGCACTCCTTGTCCTCTTCAGTTTCCTGGCTTTGCGGACCCTCCAGCATGGGGAAGGTGCTGCCACGAGGCTGAGCATACACACAAACAAACATTTAGATTAATTTCCTATCAGATGCCCCACAGGATTACATAAGAAAAAACACAATGTTATTTCTTGTGACAGGAAACTACTATTCATCTGAGCCAGGCCAGTGAGGCAGAGTGACGGAAATAAGTAGCGTAAGCTAAGACAACTAGAACAGGATGTATTCACACAAACACACAGGCATACCTGGAAACCACTAACCAAAAATGAAGATTATGAAAACAATAATAAACAGAGTAGATAAACTTTGACTCAGTACATAACTTGCACAGATCTTCATATGTTCATGACTTACTGATAAGGAATTGTGTTTTGCATAAATGAAGATATACATGCAACTGTCACTCACCACCACAGTGACTCCATCGTGCACCAGGGAGGGAGAGGCATATAGACTGGTAGAGTATTTGCCCACATACAACGTGGCCCTAAAAAAAAAGGAAAAAAGCAGTCAGACAAATGCCTGCTTACTTTTGAAAATACAGTACATATTTCATGCTAACTAGAGGTGTGACAATACAATTTGGATGAACACATCTGGAGTGTGTGTAGGATTAGAAATGGAGAGAAACTTTTACAGTTCTCCATCATTACCCATAACAAGCGATACTTTCACAGTGTCCCAACCACTGAAAGTCTTGTTTGTCCTTTTCAGCAAGGCAGGTGTAAAGAGTGGACACAATATTTTCTTAAATACCAATAACCAGACCCAGCAGCACCCATTTGTTAGATATGACATGTCTCAACTCCATCCTAACATTAAGCAATCTCACATTTTACAAAAGTAATCTTGATTTTACCCGTTCAGTAAGTTATGCCCTTATGATTAATACATACATGGACACTGAAGCTTTCAACATGTTTAAAACAGTGTTAGGCCAATATTTCTTCCCTAATTGGTATTTTAGCATAAGACGTCTTTGAAAAAAAAAAAAAAAGTATTTAAAAAGATAGATGTCAAAGTAGTTAAAATCATAAAACCAAAAGCAGATAAAAAGTAGGGATTGTAACACTATGTCTGCTTACAAGAATTTGTTCTTGGGCTTGATCTCTTTGGGAAATGGGTATTTCCACTGTGTGATGCGGCCGACTTCTCCAGACATGAAAGTGAGGTAACGCAGGGTTTCGACGGCCACATTAGTGTGGGGAACTTTGCGGAGGCCCTCACGCTGCCAGATATACATGGCCACCACCGGAGAGTTATAGTTCTGCACCCACTGAACGTCTCCTGATTCGCTGTCCACCGTCACCACAAGGCCGTCACCATTAGACACAAAATGAGCCATCTCTGTGGGGAATCAAAGAGTGGACAAGTGATTAGCATGGTCTGTCAGAAACTAAACAAAACAAAAGAACGAATATGTCTAAGAGCCTTACTGTATTTAGTGTCATCGTCAGGAAGGGTGGAGGCATAGTCAGAATAGGTGGCATTCCAGCGCAACTCTCTGCTCTTGGTGTCATACATGGTGATGGTGTACTCTAAAAGAGAGATGAACAAGGGCATATTCACAAAAAAAACAAAAAACAGTGTTGCTTTGCTTTCCTAATCTAACATACACAAAAGCCTTACTTCGGTTATTTATTTCTGGGAGTAACAGCAAAGTGGTGTTAAATGTCCCTTGCTCCAAATAAGGAACATGTGGAGACAGTGAAACAAAGTCCAGCATATATACTATTGAGCTTTGACTTAACACCATGTTTTTAGTTATTTTGCAGGCTTCTTCTGCTCTAGGTCTTATTTACAACTACCATTCCAGGGATAGATTGGGGGGGCTAGTTAATTAACCAGATTAAATCAAATCAACGATAGAATGGGATGGTCTGCAATGATAATGTGACTAAAATGAGGCCGGCAAAGTTAGGGGAAAAGAAATAGCTGAACTTTTTGAATGGGTTTTGTTTTTACCGGTGCGTCCCAGATAGAGAAGAGATGAAGATGGACACAGCATCTCAGCAAAGGAGGAAGTCAGGGTCTGTTGCTTCTCACCAGTCATCAGGTCGACCACATACCACAAGTCCTGCTTCTTACCTGTACATGAGTACATCCACAAACACACAGTCAAAATCAAAACTTCTGCCATGAGTACAGCATTTTTTATTTCTCTTGGCAAAAACACAACATACATTTTATTTTCATAATCTTATTTAATAAAACTACTTTTAACATTTTATATTTACTTAATTGTATATTCTGTACTTTTGTCTACTCTGTAAATGTCATACCCATTGCATGTCTGTCCACCTTGGAATAGGGTTGCTCTTCGTGAGGTTTCTCCCCATTTTCCTTTTAAAAAAGGTTTGCAACGTTTCTCCTTTTCCAAATCGGGGGTGTAAAAGCGGCACAAGCGGCAGTCAAGCAAAACAACCTGCGGCCATCTATCACTTACAGTGATGGGTGTTCTTTTTCTAACTTCATTCGGTGTTTCACTACGGGAATCGCCTCGGCGTGATCAACTATGGATGCTCCAATGACACCAC
>NC_045747.1:7876057-7876890 GCF_008692095.1 Etheostoma spectabile
GACAGACGGTTCAAACTGTGCTGGGCCCACGGCCCACGCCCCCTTATATAATCACAGTTGACCAGCTCCTTACAAATCCTTCTCGTTTTCTTCCCGTGAAGAAACTATATTAAGCTCCCTCAGCGTTTCTAGGCTAGCTTGGTTGGTTGGTTATCTGCTAAACAGTTCACAGAAGGACCGTTAAGGACTACGTGGCCAAACGCAGTTGTCCGACCCAGTCTGGATTTGCTGAGTAAGTACTTTGATTGAAGTTTTACCTTGTAGTTACACAGTTAAAGCAGTGTTCGAGTTACGGCGAACTGTCTTTTTCTGCCGGCTAGTCGGCATTAGCTTATTGACCGCTAGCGGAGTAACTCTTTTACCCTTTGGCTAACGCGTTACGACGAGCTTCCCTAGGTGTTCGGTTAGCATTTACTTGGTAACCGAACAGAGTACATGGAGTGAGCTAACGTGTTACTGCGGGCTAACTTTTCGGTACAAGGTTAAAGTTAGCGTGGGCTAAACCACAGGTGCTACTTTAGCCGACAGACTAACGTGTTACAACACGCCTGCTAGGGCTGTATATTTACGCCGTCTTTTCTTCTTTTCCCAGTATGTCCTCAGCAGCGGCCCCCGCCAAAGGGCCGGAGCTGAAAGCGAGTGAGGCTGTATCCCGCCCGTGTCCCAGCGATAGATTAGCTTTGCAAAAAAAAAAAAAAGCTTTATCACGCAAATTTGATTGTGGAAAGTCATAATCGTGATAAAAAATTCGATTAACTGTGCAGCCCTATCTGAGAGCTCATTCAACAAGAGGCATGGCCATTTCATGGGCCCTTTTCAGGGGTGTTTCAGTG
>NC_045747.1:7876900-7877087 GCF_008692095.1 Etheostoma spectabile
GTGCGGCAGCGAGCTGGGCTACGCCTCACACTTTTGTGAGGTTCTACAGGCTCGATGGTTTCGGACATGGAACAGGCTGTGCTGGAGGTGACGCCGCCCGGGTTGGTGTGATTTTTGGTTCAATGTTGTTTGGCTTTGGGAGATTCGAGCAATCCGGTTCTATATCTCCCATAGTGAAACACCGAAC
>NC_045747.1:7877097-7877274 GCF_008692095.1 Etheostoma spectabile
AGAAAAAGAACTTTAGGTTACTTAACGTAACCCTGGTTCTTTGATAACAGAGATTTTCACCAACGTGTCCCTCTTTGCAGAGACACCGAAAGAAACCTATCTGGAATGATTTGTGAGGAGCCAGTCAACTGTGATTATATGAGGGGGCGTGGCCCCAGCACAGTTTGAACCGTCTGT
>NC_045747.1:7877284-7877357 GCF_008692095.1 Etheostoma spectabile
AGACAGACGTGGTGTCATTGGAGCATCCATAGATGGTCACGCCGAGACGATTCCCATAGTGAAACACCTCACT
>NC_045747.1:7877367-7879303 GCF_008692095.1 Etheostoma spectabile
ATCAAAGAACCGGGGTTACGTTAAGTAACCTCTAAGTACTGGCAGCTCACTTACTTTGTCAATGCAGGGAGTGGTGATTATTAAAGATGAATGCAAAAAAAACAGATCAGTAAAGGGCTGCTTAAGAGAGTCCAGATGATGAAGGAGGATGGTTTGTTTGGCCTGATATTTCCTACAAACTCTATTTATCAAACATTTTATACATATGGAAAACAGATTTAAAGAGTGAGAATTTAGGCTGTACACATTCACATTCAGACTCCACCTCTCCAATATGTTCTGTTCCAGCAGCAGCTTCAGTTGAATGAAAAAAAGCTTCACTGATAATGTCTCCGGGGAGGCGAAGGTCACCCGCTTCCCTTTAAACAATGACACAGTCACTATGGTAGATTACCTTTCCTCTGTTAACGGTTTAAAATTCAAAAGAGCACAGGCTACGACCACAGGTTGAAAGATATCCAGATAACACCAGCTCATTTAGGCCAGAAGACACACTGGGACATGGACTGCACAACATAATGGATAAGGATACTACAGAATATGTGTTGAATGTGTGTTTATGAATGGTGATTCAGAAGGCACAATATAATATCTATCTGAGAATTAGCCTTACCCATGTAAAGGACGCCATCAGAGCTGCGACAGGGAGAAGCTTGGACCAACTCAGGGATAGTGAATGGTAATTTCTGTTTGAGAAACACGAGCATTACATAACCATAACATGCTGTATGGCTTATGTTACATGTGGAACAACATGCATGCACCACCACATTTGTAACTTCAGGAAGAGGGTGCATTACTTTTAGAATGACTTGTATACACACACGTGGTGAGAAAATACATTTTTCTCTAGAATAGGGAACTAGCAACGTGTTTCTCTCAAAAGATGGAAGATCATAGTTTGTGATAAAAAAAAAAAATGATTTCCTCTTACTGTGAGGCCTTCGTTGTTTTTTCCTCCCAGAGAGTACAGACTGCCATCGTTGGGGTCAGGCAAAAAGGCTGGCCTAGAGTAAAGATTCAAGAATATGGATTACATCTTGAGACAAGTAAAGGGAGTGACAGATTAAGACAAGCTCAACAGGTTACCATCACAATTTGCATTCTTCATCTTTTGTTACAGACAGGTGCAGTACACAAGGATATTTACACATACACCCATGCAGAAAAACATCTCCAAAGCTACGTACTCTGCTACATGTGTGGGGACCTGAAGAACTGGATCTGTGGGGAGAAAAAACGACAAGACGCAAGTCAGGACTGACAAGAATATCAACCAACAATGTAAACTGTGACCAGAAGCTGTTAAGAGTAAGAGAATAACATGAACAGTGTTGACATTCAACTGCACAGAATAAAGTCCAAATAAAAACTCATTTCTCTGGAGAAAAAGGATGGGTAAACAGTCCGTGAAGAAGTCGACACCAGAACATTGATTATTTAATGAGCTTTAATGACATCATATCATCTAAAAAGTACTGGAAGATATTAACCGATTGAGCCCCTATGATACCAAAAACCCATCTAACAGACTGATAAAAGAAGGGGGTTAGTCCAGGAAGCAGATTTTACTCTTATACTGATATAGTTAGTGTAAATGGCATGGCAAAATTTATCTAGCTATGTTGTGATTTTTTATTTCAGAAATGTCTCACAGAGACATGGGCTTATAAGGACCATATCATGTTTTGCATGTTTCAAGCCCATTTACTACAAAGTTTTATACATTTTACATTAATGCCTACACTCACACATTATCCAATATGTCCTTCCTTCCAGGCAACTATTAGTTTCCATTCAGGCTGGGGTGTAGGCTAAGGAAGAGCACGTTTAAATGACTGCAGGTTGATTTCCACACCACGTGATATGGCTAGAGTGTAGCAACTAAAAGCTGCATATATATATATATATATATATATATATATATATATATATA
>NC_045747.1:7879313-7881803 GCF_008692095.1 Etheostoma spectabile
TATATATATATATATATATATATATACACACACACACATACACACACACATACATACATACATATACATACACACTTGAAACTAAGTTCAGCTATAGTGAGAAGGTTACAATACTACAATAGCTTTTTAAGCCAGAAGACAAAGCAAGGCCCTGACCTCTAATGCTACTAGACAAACACACCTCCCTGCAGTGTGAACATACAGGGCGTGGACCAGATGGTGCTGATCTCTGTGGAGGTGCCTGAAGAGGTCAACAATAGCAGGGGGAGGCATTGGATTACCTGAAGGTGGTCATTGACTCTTGTGCTCAAGAAGCATCAGCATTCGTTAGGTGTAATTGCAGAAGGTGGTGAGAAAACAATGGTTTCATGAAAATACGCTAACCACAATAAGCGTTTACATAAATACATGTTTGCAAAGCCGACAGGGAGTGACAAGCAAACAGGGAGAGGACATGCATGTGGGCTTGTATTGTCTTTGTCCAGGGAAAAGATTTCTGCTTCCCCTTCATTATGTGGGTGTATGGCTGCCTGACTGGAGCACAATTACAGGTGTGTGTGAGGCCTGGTACAGAACTGGTCAAATTTATATTCAATAGCTCTTCCAGAAAAACAGATGATGCGGAGGAAGCAGTCTCTGCCTCTGATTATTAATGACTTGGGTATTAGGTGGACCTAAGCAAGATTTGTGGGTTCAAACCACAGTAGTTTAGATATCTCATGAAATTTTGTGATCCTTAAAAATGTGAGAAACTGAACGCTTAGAACAGGAAAGTCAGAACAGTCTTTAATTGTCATATGATATGTATCTCTTATTCTAAGAAAGATTAACTACCTGAAACAACAGCATACCTTAGATGGACGTTTTCAGCAAAAGTTTCAATAAATATCCAGTGTATCGTATCTAATGCAGTAGGGCTGCACAATTAATCAAATTTTAATCACGATTTTGACGTCCCACGATCAAATTTGCGTGATCGAGCGATTTCTTTTTAAATGCGTAATTTCATAGAATGCTCCAGGTATAGATAAGAAGATTGTAACATAATATAGATTTAAAAGCAGTGATAAACAGCTTATGTGACAATAAAATTTGTTTTGGTTAAAATCAACAAATTATATCGTGAGAATAATCGTGATCACAATTCTGATCAAAATAATCGTGATTATCATTTTGGCCATAATCGTGCAGCCCTATAATGAAGTTCCCATCGTATAGTGTCTACATTACCATTCATAGTACACGCTGTGCGTGCAGTTGACACTACAGCAAAGTTACTTTCCCTTGCCCACTCTGACCTTGATTACATGCTATTCTTTCCCCTCTCTTGGTTAATAATTATCCAGTTTCCATGCCTAGCACAACATCCCACAGCATTGCCTTGGCTTAATCCCTAAAAACATTTCCTATATTATAATAAATAAGTATAATTAGTAATACCAAAAAGCCCTATCTGTAATTTTTGACAAAATTTAATTACAGGTACCATGTTTTCTTTTAAATAATCAGTTTTAAGAATTTGTTTTGTTTCTCAACCGGTTATAATTAAAAAATATTTGCCTGTTTAACTCCCATGTTTAGAAGCATTACTGGGGTAAACACACCTTAAACTGCAATAGAAGGTATTAGTGACTGAAATTTAATCCTTTTCTATTAGGAGTGGTAATGCATTTAAAAAATCTTTTGGTTTAAATTCTGCTGGTGCAAAAACATCTTTGTTCTAACCAATAGAGCAATTCAGACAAGTAACAGAGCTTTGATTTGGCATCAAAGTCTCACATGTGACCCCCCACTTCCTTTAATTCTTTAGTTAAAGTATTACTGATTTGTTGTGCTATACCCTGACATTGGAAATGACTAAAGCCACAATCACTTCATTGTGGTTAAAAGAAAAACACCAATGGGAGCTCATCTCATTGTTTTACCTGTGGCACCACAACAAAAGCACACTGCACTTTCTCCTCTTACCTTCTTTCAAAGTCCATTTGATAGAGCCGGATTTCTTGCTAACAGCATGCAGGTTTCCATCCAGGGTGGACACAAAGAGCAGGCTTTCAGGAAGGGAAACTGTGCTGGCACTGCAAAGCCCCTACAGAAACACAACACAAAACTCAAAGTCATGTACTACAAACAATCCCATCTATACTCTCTACTAATTATAATGCACTTTTATCATCATGATAACACAATAAACTCATACATTAGCAAGCAGGCTTGTGTGAGCATGTATGCCCTTTAAGTCCACAGCTTAGGTCAAAAGGTGTGCTCTTGCACTGTGGTTGTGAATAATGACATCAGCCACTAATCACTCAGACATTACTTATCCTCACACACACCTGGAGCAAACATTAGTGCTATCAAACTTATAGCATGCCAATGAAATTATTCACACAAAGAAAAGTGGCAGAAGATGGTCCATTGTCTGACAAATGTTACTGCATGCTATCTGCTTTCATCATCACCCCAGTATAGTTAGCATCTTGCTGGGGA
>NC_045747.1:7881813-7883009 GCF_008692095.1 Etheostoma spectabile
CATGCTTCCCCAGGGAATGTGTCACCTTTGTCTGCTTTACAAATCAATACCTTACATGATAGCTGCAGAGCAAACTAGGTTGGGGCAGACTAGCAAGGTAGCGAAGGGCATGTTGCTGAATGGACTCTCAGAGGGTTCAAAGTAACAGCCAGACACGAGGAAGATGGTAAACAAACTGGGCATGAGCAACCGTGCTACCACACAGCATACTTCAAAAGGTTGGTTTGGCTTTTTCAACGAGGGCTTCAACTTCTCTCTGAACAGATGAATAGTGGGCTGGCAGGCAGTATAGACATCCTTCTTTCCAGAACCATCTACTCCCACATAAACAGACATGGGAACACTTAGATTGGTTCATTAAAATGTCAGAGGTAGACAGCGCAAGGGACAAAAACACAACAGCAGCTGAACGACCCAGCCTCATGACTTGGCTTATGCCAGAATTAACAGCATTTTGGGTGATGTGCGCTCCACTTACCCACTATGGAATTCTAAAAACGCCGCTTTTAATAAACTAGCCAAGGGCAAGTTATCGTTTTTGGACAGTGGGTGTGTTTGAGAGCTCCGACTGACTTTTCAGTACTTGCCTTAAGGGTCAGACTGGGAATGAAAAATCTGGGATTGCTACTCAACCCGTGGTCTTAACCACAGGTATTGAAAAAGCTGAGCAGACAGACCTCATTCTCCTGCTGAACCATAGCGGTATTGATCAACATCCCTGAGTAAGCCCCTTTAACAATCCTTTGGGGGAGTGCAAATAACCCCTACATAAAGCAGCTATAATACCAATCATCAATCTATAATATTACTACCACACTCTTCTGAGCATTTAGCCACTTTTAAAGAAGATAAAGAAGGCAATGTTTGAAGTACTCCTAGGTCAAACACAAACAAACCACCAGAGCCAAAGTCAGGCCTGAGCATGTGGTATGGAGAGCAACCAAACAGTCACACAGCTGGCATTTCCTCACAAAACCAATGTCATAAAAAGACATCCACTGCATGACAATCTCTTTCTCCCTGTATGTTCTTTAGCTTTTCTGATTAAGGAAAATACTAAACACTGCCTACCAAGAGCCTGGGTCTGTCTAAGGTTTCTTCCTAAAAGGAAGTTTTTCCTCGCCACTTACTGTTGCTTGCTCTGGATGGACATACTAGAACTGTTGGGTCCTTGTAAATTATGTGGTCTAGACCTA
>NC_045747.1:7883019-7888286 GCF_008692095.1 Etheostoma spectabile
AAAGTGTCTCGAGATAACTCTTGTTATGAATTGATAGCATAAATAAAATTGAATTGACTGCTCTAACTCTCATCTCCATCCCATGGGCTCACCACCTGTGGGAGGAACCGCTGGGGTCGGGTGCGCTGGCCATCATGGGTGGCGCGAAGGTCAGGGGCCTCGACGGACCAGACCCGGGCGGCAGAGGCTGGCTCTGGGGACGTGGAACGTCACCTCTCTGTGGAAGAGCCGGAACTTGTGCGGGAGGTGGAGCGTTACCAGTTAGATCTGGTGGGGCTTACCTCTACGCACAGTCTCGGTTCTGGAACCGACTCCTGGATAGGGGTTGGACTCTGTCCTACTCCGGAGTTGCCCAGGGTGTGAGGCGCCGGGCGGTGTGGGGATACCCACAAGCCCCGGCTAGCACCGCTGCTTGGAGTTTACCCCGGTGGACGAGAGGGTCGCCTCCCTACGCCTGCGGGTGATGGGGGGGAAAACTCTGACTGTTGTTTGTGCATATGCACCAAACAGGAGTTCAGAGTATTCGGCCTTCTTGGAGACCTTGAATGGAGTCCTGTATGGGGCTCCAGTAGGGGACTCCATAGTTCTGCTGGGGGACTTCAACGCACACGTGGGCAATGATGGAGATACTTGGAGAGGCGTGATTGGGAGGAACGGCCTCCCTGATCTGAATCAGAGTGGTTGTTTGTTGTTGGACTTCTGTGCTAGTCATGGATTGTCCATAACAAACACCATGTTCGAACATAGGGATGCTCATAAGTGTACGTGGTACCAGAGCACCCTAGGCCAAAGGTCAATGATCGATTTTATAATCGTTTCATCTGATCTGAGGCCGTATGTTTTGGACACTCGGGTGAAGAGAGGGGCAGAGCTGTCAACTGATCACCATCTGGTGGTGAGTTGGGTCAGGGGGTGGGGGAGGACTCTGGACAGACCTGGTAAGCCCAAACGCGTAGTGCGGGTAAATTGGGAACGTCTGGAGGAGGCCCCTGTCCGACGGACTTTCAACTCACACCTCCGGCGGAGCTTTTCGTGCATCCCTGTGGAGGCTGGGGGCATTGAACCTGAGTGGACAATGTTCAAAGTTTCCATTGCTGAAGCTGCGGCGGGGAGCTGTGGTCTTAGGGTCTTAGGTGCTTCAAGGGGCGGTAACCCACGAACACCCTGGTGGACACCGGTGGTCAGGGAAGCCGTCCGACTGAAGAAGGAGTCCTTCCGGGATATGTTATCCCAGAGGACTCCGGACGCAGTTGCAAGGTACCGACGGGCCCGAAGGGCTGCAGCCTCTGCCGTGGCAGAGGCAAAGCAGCGGGTGTGGGAGAAGTTCGGAGAAGACATGGAGAAGGACTTTCGGTCGGCACCAAGGTGCTTCTGGAAAACCGTTCGCCACCTCAGGAGGGGGAAGCGGGGACTCATCCAAGCTGTATACAGTAAGGATGGGACGTTGTTGACCTCAACTGGGGAGGTAATAGAGCGGTGGAAGGAGCACTTTGAGGAACTCCTAAATCCAGCTGACACGTCCTCGTGGTGGAGCAGAGCGGGAGGATGATGGGGGATTATCGTCAATTTCCCTGGTGGAGGTCGCTGAGGTAGTCAAACAACTCCACAGCGGCAAAGCCCCAGGGATTGATGAATCCGTCCAGAAATGCTGAAGGCTCTGGGTGTGGAGGGGCTGTCTTGGTTGACACGCCTCTCAACATTGCGTGAAGTCTGGGACAGTGCCGAAGGAGTGCAGACTGGGGTGTGTGGTTCCCCTCTTCAAAAGGGGGACCAGAGGGTGTGTGCCAATTACAGGGGTTATCACACTCCTCAGCCTCCCTGGTAAAGTCTACTCCAAGGTGCTGGAAAGGAGGTTCGGCCGATAGTCGAACCTCTGATTGAGAGGAACAATGCGGATTCCGTCCTGGTCGTGGAACAACGGACCAGATCTTTACTCTGGCAAGGATCCTGGAGGGAGCCTGGGAGTATGCCCAACCAGTCTACATGTGTTTTGTGGATCTGGAGAAGGCGTATGACCGGGTCCCCCGGGAGAAACTGTGGGAGGTGCTGCGGGAGTATGGAGTGAGGGGGTCCCTTCTTAGGGCCATCCAATCTCTGTATGACCAAAGCGAGAGCTGTGTCCGGGTTCTCGGCAGTAAGTCGGACTCGTTCCAGGTGAGGGTTGGCCTCCGCCAGGGCTGCGCTTTGTCACCAATCCTGTTTATAATATTTATGGACAGGATATCGAGGCGTAGTCGGGGCGGGGAGGGGTTGCAGTTCGGTGGGCTTAGGATCTCATCGCTGCTTTTTGCAGATGATGTGGTCCTGATGGCGTCATCGGTCTGTGACCTTCAGCACTCTCTGGATCGGTTCGCAGCCGAGTGTGAAGCGGCTGGGATGAGGATCAGCACCTCTAAATCTGAGGCCATGGTTCTCAGCAGGAAACCGATGGAGTGCTTTCTTCGGGTAGGGAGTGAGTCCTTACCCCAAGTGAAGGAGTTTAAGTACCTTGGGGTCTTGTTCGCGAGTGAGGGGACTATGGAGCGTGAGATTGGTCGGAGAATCGGAGCAGCTGGTGCGGTATTACATTCTGTTTATCGCACCGTTGTGACGAAAAGAGAGCTGAGCCAGAAGGCAAGCTCTCTCTCTACGGGCAATTTTGTTCCTACCCTCACCTTGTCATGAAGGCTGGGTCATGACCGAAAGAACGAGATCCAGGGTACAAGCGGCCGAAATGGGTTTCCTCAGGAGGGTGGCTGGCGTCTCCTTAGAGATAGGGTGAGAAGCACAGTCATCCGAGAGGAGCTCGGAGTAGAGCCGCTGCTCCTTCGCGTCGAAAGGAGCCAGTTGAGGTGGTTCGGGCATCTGGTAAGGATGCCTCCTGGCGCCTCCCTAGGGAGGTATTCCAGGAACGTCCAGCTGGGAGAGGCCCCGGGGAAGACCTAGGACTAGGTGGAGAGATTATATCTCCAACCTGCCTGGGAACGCCTCGGGATCCCCCAGTCGGAGGGTTGGTGTGCTCGGGAAAGGGAAGTTTGGGGTCCCCTCACTGGAGCTGCTGCCCACCCCGCGACCCGACACCGGATAAGCGGTCGAAGATGGATGGATGGATGGATGCTCTAACTTTCCAAAGAGAAACCAAGGCCAGAACAACCCCATGAACTGAAAGTTTCACCCTCTCTACAGAAGGAAACTGGGTCCTTCCACATTTGCCTACTGATCCCCTGCTGTAGTCTCACATCCTATACAAGCATTTGTGTCAATATTGTGCACCTGTGACTATTCCCACTGGGCTACAAACTCACCAGCATTAACTGTACTGGGAGAATCATAACCAACTTGTTTTTGGGCCCCCCATAACCTCGATCAGGGTTCTTGGTTTTGAAAGCAAATAACTCTCTTACCATCTGTTAGACTCCAAGTTTTGGATGGACACTGAATATTTTACAGTGTTTAGCTTTGGGAACATCTGGTCAAGCATGTTAAGTTGTTCAGAGTGACTGGGGAGATGAGTTATAAAGCTTTTTTTCAGAAGAATTAAACATTGGGGCATTTCCTTTCATTTCCTCATTCTATATACACAGACATGTTTAGTTGTTGCGTAAGTGAGTTACATAATTCTACAGAACTTGGCAAAACCAACATCTTGGCAGGTTCTGAGGTCTTCACTTTCTCCTCTACAATGAGGCCAGACACAGTTTTAAAAAAAAGTATCACTGGTAGCTGGCCAGCATGTCACTTTGCTTAACAGCCTTTTGCATGGCGGACCAATCTGAACACAGGGTATCTTTCCCACTGAGTGTACACATGCACTTTAGTAGTACAACTGCATTGTAATCACTTAGTCAGATGCTCTCATCTCTTCAAAATGGTAAATATTACGTCCCCAACCAATAGCTGGTGAAACCTGGACAAAAGCTGTAAAAATGCAGTCCCTCGTCTTAGAAAAAAGAATTGCTCGGGTATTGAGTAAATGCCAGACAGACGAGGGCCTCTTTATAGGAGGAAAAACTGGACAAATGTATGAGACACAGAGGGGGAACTCATGAGGCAGAGAAAGGTAAAGATGTAGAGACTTTGGAGTCCGCTTTTGTGGAACACAGGAAGCAAGAAATACTTATCTCACCCCTAGTAACTTGTAAAGAGAGGTGTAGTGCAGCAACGCCTTCAAGTCATCAAAATAGTAGCTTTGAAAGTCAAATAAGAATTCCCTTTGTGTACGTGGAGGGATATGAGAAAGGCAGCATTAAGAACAAGCTTTCAGGCCTACATAACAGTCAATAAGAGCTTTCACCCCAGGGCTGTATAAAGATGACAGGCTTGGGGATGTTAGATATAAAGCACTTTTTAGTAACCTTCCTTGTCAACACAGTCTATCAGCTGCTCTCTGCGTGGTGTTGCTTCAGTGGGGAGGATGTCACGTGTTGGCCCTCGCTCAGGCATACTGCGTTGAAGCACAGTACTGTTGTGAGAACATAGTGTAGACCCATCACAACATATTCAAAATAAATTAGCCTATCTTAGTTCGTCCTGAATCTTGTCTACAAAAAAATTAAAGAAATAAAATATGGGGCATAGTAGTCTGAAATTGGTAAATTGCCGCTGATGGACACATTGTGCTCTAAAGACAGTTACAAGCTTACAAGAAATATTTGTGTTGTTGTAAAGGGCTGGCAGCTGTGTGATGTTACGCATTAGCATATTGTCAGAAGAAGCATTCACAAACAGTAATAATAGTAAATAATAATTTCAGCCGACCTTAAAATAACTAAATTGTGAATGGGAGATAGGAGAAAGACATGCATTTCCTCTGTAGCTCCTTATACATACAAATGTTACTATTAATAGATAGCCTTCATCATGTGTCACTCTTAATACGCTAGCACACTTCCTGCCAGGCTACCACACTATAATGAACCTGAGATGTGATAGTGGATTATAAAGCTACTTTAATCTGCTTCTTAGCTAAAATGGGTTACTAGCTTTGAAGATAATGTTGCCGCCTTCTAGGGTCTGGCTCAGTTTCTACAAGTTAGCTAGCTCCCATGTCTGCCAGCCACTAATACTATGGAACCCATTCTCTGTTAATTTATATTCCAGCATTTTCTTGCAAAATTGTCGCTGCTTTACAAACAAATTGTTTGTGTACCTAATCATATTGCACTTTGATTTCCACAGGTGAATAGATTTTCTTTTTGTTATTTTTTCACATATCTGGTCCAGGTTGTGCATCATTTAATCAGTCCAACCCATGGACTGTATGTATGTATGTATGTATGTATGTATGT
>NC_045747.1:7888296-7924065 GCF_008692095.1 Etheostoma spectabile
ATATATATATATATATATATATATATATATATATATATATATTTTAACGGTCTAAGGTCCAACCACATAGATTGTTGTGCAAGAATCATCATGCACAACAATATCTTTGGGGAGGAACTTTTTTAGGGACTACAGATAATGCACACCTACTGCATCTGTCCTGCTAACCTCAAATGACAGTAGCCATCTAATCAACTGAAAGGGAAGGCTTTCATTAAGTCATCAAGCATCCTTTAAACTTGCATTACCCTTCTATTTTTCCGGTATAAATATGTCTTCTGTTTTTAAGTGTCTATGACAAGTATTTACGTCTATACAGACATCTATTGTGCCCAATGTCAAAGACCAAACTTTCACCAAGACATCAACCTTGCACTGCCTGGTTTGCAACACTTGCATCATTTACTGTGCAGGAGCACTAAAATACTGACAGCTAAGTTTTAAGGTTGCTGCTTATATGCAAGCAAGAGACTTGTGTTCAGTCTTGTGGTAAGATAAGGAGGTGTTAAGTTAACATGCAAGCAGTAGAAATATTAGCATTTCACCCAGCCTTGATAAGGCCTATGTTTCACCAATAATAACACTAAATTGGCTTTTCTTTTTAATTCACTAATACTTCACCTTCACTTGGGTGGAGTCGATGACAAATAATGTTGGGAAAGCCTAGCTTTAAAACAAAATTATGAACATGCACAGCAAATTCCCATAGTTCCCTAACAGAAAGATATACAGTATATTTTTTAAAATACACCTACTAGTTTCCAGAAAGAATATGGACATCTAAGTGTCATGTTTTGAACGTTTCTGTTATTTGTGACACTGGACTAATGAATTGGAAATGTTTTACGTTGATAACAATGTCGGCAAAGTTAACTGCAGGCTTTCTACAGCATAGCTATACTTAAATACTAGCTAGTGCTTTGAGCCAGCTAGCTAACGTTTATGTTAGCTTGTATCAAGTGAAGAAAATGCGCAGCGCACAGACCCAAATAAAAAGGTTCACTGAATAATATATTTAACTTTGGACTGTCACATTTTTTGGCACCAAAGGCAGAAATACCAACCCAACGGGAAGTGTAGTTTAGCGGGTAACTCCTAGCTAATGTCATCTAACTTAAGCTTGTTATCCAGTTAGCCCCTCTTACCTTTTGTGGGAGACCAGCGCAGCAAAGCAACGCCAAAACGCACCACAACAGGGCCCGACTGCTCACTGTCCAGTCCATATTTTCTGGTCTCAAACCGGGATAGACAGCTGGTCCTAACGGCCGTTGACTACATAGAAAACGTGTTTGGGCTCCCAACCACAGATTATGAAATTATTTTAAATCAACGCTGTGATGTTGAAGGCACTGAGCCAGCCAGCAGCGGTGAATACAACGTTGGATCCGCTTCTTCCTGAAATAAAATGTGTGGGGGTTGAACTTTGGGATAGATATCCACACAAGTGGAGGAGGGGAAACGAACAGTCCGTATGAGCCAATGAGAAACGACCCAAAGACACCGGATGTGCTATAAAACCGTTCCGGAGGACATTTTCTGTACATGTTGCAGAAGACGTCCACTCTGTACACCATGCTTTCTCCATTCAGGCTCGAAATATTTGAATTTAACATGGCTAGGAAAAGCGTGTTAGTGTGCTTATTCTTAAGTCAGTATTATAATACATGACTTAAGTGCGCAGAAAATGTACTTTAGATCTTAAAGCATTATAGTGCATGTTGGAGCGATGCGACAAGGCCGCAAAAGCGTGGAAATGCGGAGGTAAGTTAGCGATTTTTTTACAACAATATGGTTAATTTACTATAATTACTTTTCTTTTTACAATACACTTTTTACAATTTCTACAATATGTTGTGCGGTCCACAGGACCTGTAATAAACTCTGATCCATGCGGTGGTTCTGAGCTGTCTCCACATCTGCACGAGGTCCGAAGGACGATGGTCCGCCATGACTTTTGACGAGTGAGTATTTATCAGTTTTTCTTTTTTGTTTTTGTTTGTTTAATGAATGATGATTAACGTGCGTTAGACTTCTGAAAAAAAATGAAGTCAACATTTAATCTGACTTGACCACAAACACCAGTCTGGTGTGCGTATTTCAATAATCGTGTTCACTAATATATTTCCTATTTACAGGAAAAAGGTTTGAAGTGTGGATTGATCCCAGCAATGGCAACATGGTAAGTATATTTTGGGTAAGCAGGAAGTTACAAATAATGCTCATGGTTAGACTTCTGATTTTATAAATATAACAAGTCTGACATGGCTCACCGAATGTCTTTAATGATGTTTCAGTAACTATGTATTTTTTTCTTCTTCTCTGCAGCAGTCAGACTGCGGTGCTCTGGAAATGGACAAGCTGTAAATTATAGCTGACATGAGGACTCAAGTTTAAAAATATATTGGAATTGTGGGAGTATAATGTCCTGTATGAATAAAGCATTTCTAAACCAGGGCAGTATTGTTCATTTCTTCCACTTGCATGTTTTGGTAAATTTGACTTGTAGGCACTATAGTTTGAACCTGAATAGCTTTTACCATGGCTATTCACAAGGTCAAGACTAGTGCAATATCATGTCTTGTTATAACTGGGGTTTCTTGGCAATTTTACCAAGTCTCTCTTTTAAAAGCAAGTCACAATCTAAATGCAGCAACTAAGAACTTGAAGGAGTTGGTATTTTGAATAAGTGTGCAGTCCTTACTGACTCGCATCATTATAAATCTGCTTATGGATGTACATTTTCAAGTGTTTTCTCACCACTTTTTTTTTTTTAATAGGAAAAATGATCAGTCAAAAATAATTACATTAATCATTGCAGACCTTGAATGTAAAATAAAGCCAATCTTGATATACAGATGGGTGGCTTCTGATGAGAATTTGACATTGTCCTTAAATTTTCTCATGTCAAACCACAGTGAAGCACAAATCTTCCAAGCAAAAGGTTTTATTGATCCACAATGATCAGAACCGTAACATTCTGTGACATCACTGAACACAACAGTATTTTTTATTTTTTTTATTTAATATTTTGTCACTGTGCAAATGAACACTGAAACTTGTGGAAACAAAGGTCATGTCTTGACATACACAGTAATGGCACAGCAATACTTTCTATCCTCAACGGATGCAACAAATGTGATGGCTCACTACGGCGGAATGTTTATTTTAAAGGCACTTTCTGCCTAATACACTTCGCCAGCACACATTTAAACGTAAAATAGGTTGTCTGTAAAGCAGCTGAGCGTCCATGGCAGATTAGAAAATCGCTGTTCTAGTTGATATGGTGATATTCTTCTTGAATGTGTACAGTACAGAAAGAAACAGCAAATCAATAAATCAACAAAACATTCATTTGAATGCTGACATTAAATAATATGGCTAATATCCAGTATGTTAATTATTCTAATTAAATAGAAAGAGTGGGTATATTCCCCTGTTGACATAAAAAAAAAAAAGTTTATGCATTTACAAAAGGGTTTCAGTCTGCCCAAACTTAGGCAGCACGTCACTGGAATGACCTTAATAGGAACATGATAATTAACTGATTGCTAATTTGTCACTGTCTACCTCATACACCGCCTTTGGACAGGACTGAAAGATTGCTTTGGCAATAAAAATTAAGTTATTACTTTTGCTCAACTCTGAATATAATGTGAAAAGAAGTCTTGAAGTATGTTGTGTAGAAGCACGTTGTCAGTGAATGAGCTATACCTTGCACAGCTAGGGAGCTGCATTCCTATTTATACATTCATCAGACCTAGGCAATGTTTAGCTGCTATGTTTTAATTCTCCCCTTTCAGGTCAGTTTTAACTCTAATCCCTACCACACAGTTAAAAGCACACAGGTATGGTATGATAGTGTCCATTGTGGATTTAAACTGAACCGTGTCTTCGATGGACACAGCGGTATTTATCTGTTTGCATAAAGGTGCCGGGTGACTGGCACAGGCAGCAGTGTGGATGGTTGATCAATGAGTTGGTATCCCTGTGAAATGTGTATCAAATAATAGACGCAGGGGCTTTCAGCAAAACCATCATAGAGTTATAGCAACAATAAACCACTTGATTAGAAATGTCGCACAAAAATGTGCACCATACGACTACTATGGTTGGTGCAGCTGTACATCACAGGTATTATGGTTCTTCTGGTTGAATCAGATGGCTGTTAGTTGATCCATCGCCACACACATTTGTTAACTAGTCTCGACATGCCCATGTATTGTATTTCATCAGAGAATGAATCATAATATTTTATGTCACACAAATAAAACTGTGCAATTGGATGACAATCTATGAGTCACAACTGTCCTCCATTTTCCTGTGTTTAGTTACCCCAACACAAGTTTTGTGAGTGCACTTCATCAGTGGTGCAACAATGAAACTCGAACATGGGTAAAAATATTAGAGAGTTGGCCTGACCCATTACGACAGCCACGGGTCTCTGAGAGGGGCGGGGACTTGCCATATTACCATGCTGATAAAATGTCTGTCATTATGCACTTTGAAAGGCAGTCTTCACATGTCAGAGACCTCAGACTCCTCAGGTTCTGGGTCCTTCAAGGCATCATTTGTCATAGTAACCAAGCTGGCATTGGAACGTGTGTCCATGGCAGAGTGCATTATGGGTAGCCATACATCATCCATGTTTGGCATCACAAATATTTTCTGTGGGAGGACAGTGACAAGCAAAAATCCTCTTAATTTCAACAATAAAATGGAAATACACCAAATCAAAAGCTATCTTAATAGTGAAGGGAATAGAGCAGGAACTACGGATGAATATACTTTTGTTAATATACACCAAATAAAGACATTGGCATGAGATTATAGCTGCTAACACAAATTAGAGAAAAAATAACCTGAAATACATCATCCCCTGTGCATCCAACCCTGCACTGTCATGTCTGGAAACCAATGAGGCCTGAGTTGATGTTTGGCATTTGTTGAAAGCCAGATGTATACGCTCACTCAGAAATGACAACAGTGAGCACTGCAGCACTGTATTTTACTGAAGGCATGGTTTAGGGGGGTGGTACATAATAATAACCCCCAGAGGAGTCAGGCAGGGATCAATGTAGATGTGTGATAGACCTTACAGGGACAGTAGTTTGCAGTTGTGCCTCAGGGCAACTATCTAGAAGCAGGCCTATCATTACTTTGGATATTTATGAGGGGTGGGAAAGCCACAGGCACATTGCTTTGAAGTGCATGTAGGTGAATCCCAAAGTCCTTATTTATGACCTAAATTGTCACCTTAAAATATTTGGGGTGATTCTGTCTTTGAGTAAACTTTCAGCCTCTCAGTCAGGCAACTGGGGTTTTTAAACTGCACAGAAGTTGATGCACAGCATGAAATGACATCACCTACTAATTATATTAAAAATGTAATTAAATTGTATTCATGACTCTGCATTTGCATCTTTTTCTCAGTGTATACCTGGAATTCCTGGTCCAGTTTCTTCTCAATCCAATCTGTCACATGAACTAAAGTGACCTCCCTCTCACCCAGTTTTGGCCGTGCTTTTAGCTCCAGGTGAGGCGGACTCCGGAAACCATACCTGACAACCAAGAGGACACATTCATGTTTACAAATGATATAATCTTATACAAGCTGAATTGCAGTCTAAGTTTTCAGATGGGTTCCATGAAAGTATGCATCTTTGGTTCATTCAACAAAATGTAATACCTTTTCTTATTTTACAACATAATGCAGTGCTGGTTCCCGACATTTTTGGCTCGTGACCCATTAAAATGAGGCAAAGTCTACTTCTGACCGATCATCATAGATCATGACCTCAGTGTGTGCATGAGTTTTGAGCGGTTCAGCCAGTTATTTTTCCATAGAGGAATGTTTTTTGAAGGTCTTTCCGATGCCTAAAGAGGTGAAAGTATTGAGTATTCATAATTCTTTTTTGAATAATATACATAATTTTGTGTAACAGAAATATGTTTTCCTTCTTATTGTTTTAATCATCCAGTGACCCCTCAGATTTTCCTTTCAATTTACAGATTAGGAACCACTGTTGATAGGTGCTGAAGGTGATCATTATTATTTCTATCTAGATTATTTAGATTTATAATTAAGCTTATAAAGCACAGTGTGTATTTAAGGATTTTACATTCCACATCTTCAATGAAAATACCAATATGTGTGCCCTAATTTTCTTAAATATCAAGTACATTAAATTCATTTTTCTCATTTTTATTCTTTTATTGTATGTTTGTATTTGCCCAAAAGAGGGCGCCAAGTTATATTCTCAAACCAGGATTCTCATACACTCACTGGGTTCATCTCACAGTCTTCAATGCACCCCTCCCTGGAAGTGAACATACCATATTCTGTCCGTGGGGGGAGGAGGGATGTTGACAGCCAGCGTCCCACGGAACTCTTGCACCTCCACGGTGAGCAGCAGGGGCGTGTTGGACACCTCCTCCATCTTCTTCTTAATGAACTCCGTCTCTGTGGCTTTCTGAAAGTACTTTGACTTGGCTATCTTGTCCACAAAGCGCATGATCTTGCTGGGCCTGTGGCCTCCCACGTAGCTACGTGAGCAGTGGATGGAAACGGAGGAGGAAGGAAGGCAAGGAGTGAGTCAGGTACATTATTTATTCTCAACAGCATCTCTTGCTACTCAGCACCCACGATGGAGGGGAGTGACCGGGTGCTACATTTAATCAGCAGTAAGCTTTCAGAACATTTGGGACTGAGTGGGTGGGCAGACTGAAAGGGCAGAACAGTCTGCTTCAGCACATCAGTGTGAATATGTTTCTGCCCATTTTCAATCCAAGTATGTGATGATGTAAAGAGACATGTGCTCACCCCTCGGCGCCAGGAAGAATGGCTTTGTCACTGAGGAGTTCAGGGGGGTCCTCCTCATCCGATGAGCCGGCACTAGACGACTCCTCATCGCTGTCTGCCAGACAGTATGTCCGTGGCCTGGGCCTGTCAACACATAAACACACTCATTGTTGTAAAGTTATGCTTTAACAGTTAAAGCTAATTCCCATTAAATGCATCCTCACTGATGTAAATCACAGGGAATTAATCTCCAATGATTCACTCGAGAAAAGAAACTATAATCCAGAACAAAATGTGTTGTTTCAGTGGCAGGCGTCTAGGGGCATCTATTCCCAAACTCACCAGCCATTGGACAAATCCATAGTGGTAAGCGTCCAGAGAGAGGATTTGTATATTAAGAGAAAGGAGCAATTGGAAATTGTGAAAAAACAGATGTGAACTAATGGTTCTAAATGAAAATCTACTCAATTAACTTTCAGCTCAGAGCTGTTTGTTTAGCAAAAAAAGACGCTAATCCTTCAAACAACCAATTTTGGCCTTGTCATTGAGAATGTGTTTTAAGAATGACAAACACAAATAATCACTCGCAAAACTCAGACTAAGCTTCATTACTAAATGTGATTGAAATTCTTACCACTCTTTTCCGTGCTCCCCAAGCCCCTCCCCCTCTTTCCCCAGACGGGCCAGGTTCATCTTGGTCTCTAGTGTCATGAGGAAGGAGCCCGTATAGGAGACTTCCAGATCAAACCACAAACCTGGACAGATAGTGAGGCAAAACCACACATACATATTATGTTTCAAAATTATAACCATGCTACTTTTCACCCCCAACAATACCAACTCAGAATGCAATTTCTGTTATTAAAGAAGAACCTCCTGCATGGTGTCTAATTGCTGTGAGGTTCCCTGCAAAGCTGCCAGGAGGAAGTCCTGTCTAGCAATCACTGAAAAGGTCAGCTTTGGGGCAGAGGTGCCTCCTTATTGGCTTATCAGGCTACTTCCTGTTTACTCTTCTCAGGAGGCAACGGGAGAACGATTCCGATTTCAATCCCCCTGCTGTTTGTTCAATTAACCACATCCGTGTTTATAACTGATAAATGATCTTTAATAATCCTCTGCCTCATTCCTTCATACTCTTCATTCCAGTCTCCATAATGCTCATTGATTTGTATGTGTGTGGCAGCAGTGTCAAAGAGAAACTAAATGACTAAATGCATTAAGTCAGAAAACGTTGGACAGGGTCTCGTTGTCTTTGTCTAGAACGAGATACAGAGGAGGGAGAGATGGTCTGGAGTGCCTAATAAATGTCAACATACTGAAGGTCGTACTGTAGCTATACCACTTCTACATCAAACATGGGAAATATGTCACTATAACAGCAATATTATATGAGACAAGATAATGCCTTGAATCAAAATTATTGTAGTATATAACTTGTATGTTGGTCAATCAGACTGAAACATCTCAATAACTATTGAATGGATTGCCATAAATGTTTGTACAGACATCCATGATCCCAAGAGGACAAAGCCTACTAACCAAACACATTTTTTTTCCCGGTAATGACACCACAGTTGACATTTATTTTTTTGATGTAATGTCTTGACAACTGTGTATGCAATGCTCAATGCATTGGTTAATGACCAAATATCAGTCAAACTAATGACATTCCTATTAGCCTCAGCTATACTTTGAGCTACAAATGTTGGCGTGTTACAGTAACAGTGCTTCACACTGATTATTGTTAAACTTGAACAGAAATGACAACCCTAACTATATATATTATAAATACTCCATGCCTAAACATGAACACAAAATTGAGTGTTTATGATGTCACAAGGGAAATGATGATCTTTCTGCTTACATCATCCTCACACAATTAAAATATGTGACACTGTCACACACATCTCTTAACATGTTCATGCTCACAACACGATAACCCCTTGTGAAATGTTTCCAAGTAGCTTTATTCTGACACCACCCTGGGACCATGTATTACTTCACCACGACTACCAGATCAGAAACCCATTTTGCACCTCAACCTTTAGCTATTTAATGATTTTGTTTTCTTAAAAATGAGCATTACAGTCTTACAGAGCCATATCAGGCTTGATAGTCTTGTAGAATTGATAAACATATGATCACATTATTAATGTCTGGGTACTAAATAAAATATTTTGTCAATGTCAAGCTTTTAGTATTTCTTGGGAGCACAGTACAAATATTAAATCAAATCATGTCCTCCCAACATTAAGGATCAAGATGCACTCACTCATTCTCCTTCTTATCATCATCCCAGGAGAAAAGAAACATTAATACAATAGGGAATTAGGAATGTTATCGAAGCAAATGCATCCTGTTCTGTTAGGTTCATGCAGGTATGTGAGTATATTTCTGTGGGTGTATAGGTTGAGACAGAACACATTAATGAGCATTGCAAACTCAGCCGTGGAAATGTGGCTGACAGGAGAATGACTCATGACTGTCTGCTTCATCTGAATAGCAAAAGGTATCTTCAGACATTAGACTAAACCATCTTTGAATACACCCTGACTATTTCAAAAGTTAGGACAAAATAATACAAATATGGCAACCTACACGTTAAATCCATATTAATTAAGGGAAGAATGGCAAGTTGTATTTAAAAAAATGCATCCTTTGCCCTATGCTTAAAAGCAGCAATGATTAAAACACTGCTACCACAACCTGTTCATCTTTTTCCCCTTCATAAGATTCTCATTTCTCATTTCCCCAACACCAGGCCAGCTAGGTAGGAATTAATATGCCATACATCTCTGTATTGTTTCTATGTGTCCAACCTGTCTCTTTGCTGGGGCTCAAGGCAGGCGGCAGGCAGGGTGAGTCAGTGTCTCAATAATGGATGAGGGGGACCCAAGACGTGAAGTTTAATTACTGTGGCTTAATAGAGCGAGGCATGCAGAGGGGCTAGACTCCAGAGCAGAGAGGGTTGGAGTGTAAGGGAAAATGTCTTAATCCAGAGAGAAGATGAACAAAGCTTATGGATGGAAGATTGGGACGAGAGGGAGATGGATAGATTAAGGGGAAAAGAAAGCGAGAGCTTGTCTCACTATTCTGTCAGAAAGGCAAGAGGGAGATCTGAAAAACAGCTTGGGTTATGATGAAGGATGGCGGATAGCAGAGGTAGGGGGAAAAGATTGATGGCATGTCTAAAATCAGTTTTGTATCAGGCCATCACCACGTAGAAAACATGACATACCTAGTGTAGCTTCTCTTCCTACCTTGGTGGTCCACAGAGGGTTTGGAGGCATGAAGGATCTTAGGAATGGAAAAGCCCATGTCTAGCTCTGTCAAAGTCAGCTCATTCATAACATATGGCAGCTGAAACACAGAAGACATTCAGACACGAAATACAGCCATCAGCGTATCATATTGGAGGATACATTTTTCTGATGTGTTGGTTAAACTGCAGCTGTATGTTTGTACAAGCTAGCACCAGTACCCACCCTGATCTTACTGAGCTTCATCTGGATCTTTTTGGAGACTACATTGGCCCAGTATTTCTCTCCCAGGAAGTCCCAGAACATCCTTCCCACAAAAGCGTTGACCCAGGCCTCAGGCTCCACCGTCTCCTCTGAACTTTTGCGTATCTGAAGGACACATCATTTTATTTCAAGAAGATTAAAGGTAAGTTAATAGGTTCTGGTTAAGTATAATAACAGTCTATATCAAGCCTGGCTTTGACCCAGGCTCCATCTACTTTCATGGCTTCAGATTAGCCTGTTGGTGGGCCACATGGTAAATCACAATATAAACTCAATTTACATCAAATGGCAACACAGTTAAATATACTCTGTGGAGTTTTCTTGCAACAAACAAAGGTTCTGTTTACGTATCACATATCTGCATAACTTACCTTGATGGGAAAAAAGCATGTCTATGCAAAGTATAAATGCAATCCATTACAGCGTCAACCTACTCTTAAAAAATAGAGATAACGGCAATCGGATGTCAGTATCCAGATAATGTATCCAGATATAGGTTATGTGTTAAAATAATTTATATTCCTTACTTGCCCTTTGTTGATGCATTGCCAATTTTATTTTGGCAAAGGTTACAAACATCAACCATGAAATACAAACAAAACACTGGCCCACTTTTAGAAAATGATTGCCCTATAGCGCTACTAGTGGTCAAAAACTTCTAGGGTACTTTTAAGTAAAAAAAGCAGGGACTGCCACAGTCCCTAATCGATATTATTTCACTAACACACCTACATTTATTAATAACTACAAATGACCTATGACCAAGTGACATGACCAGGTGAAACCCTTTTTGCCTGGTTAATTTTTTCAGCCTCTCATGTATCCCCCTGTCTCCTACCTTTTTGGTAGTTGTGGGGCTGCTCTCGGGGCTGGGCCCAGGGCTGTCGGTGGCAGTTGGGCTTTTCTCTGGGGCCTGGGGGTTGACATATTTTGCCATGTAGACATTATAGTCCAACAGCATCTTCTGCTTCATCACCCCAGTATAGCCACAGGAGGGAGCAGAGGAGGTCTCTCTGTGGCGAGACTGAGGCAGCTCCTCCAGGCTACCTCGGCTGCTGCTCCTGCTGTCAGCCTCCAGGCCTCCACCAGATTGGGTGCTGCTACTGCGGGAGGGCAAGAAGGCTAAAGATGGAAAAAGAAAGATTCATGATTCAAATCAATGCATCATATTTTACATACATAATGCATGCTCAAGGCCTTGGATAGTGAGCATCTATTATTTTATTAATTTCTCACAACATACTGCAACACTCTGAATCAGCATGCTTCACACCAGATGACACATCGCATCCTTTCTCTGACTCATATTAGCACTGGAACAGTCATTTTCAACATAACTGCTATGTATATCCACAAAACAGGCATGGTATTTAAATCATCTTTCCAGTAATCCTGTTCGCCCTGCACTGCTTTTATCACTAGACCTGCACTGTGTTAATGTTTTCCTTTGAATTGGGCCTTATCCTTGCAGGCTTATATCCCACATTGGAGACCGATATAATATGCTGCTTCTCTGTGCATGTAATCCTGCTGACCCATTCACACTCATCTGTTCGCTCAATTGAGGGGATTGGCAGTTGCTAAACTAGGGGTTTATGCACAGATCTGATGGCTGTGTAGTTACAACTTGAAGAGAATAGCTATTCTGACTTCGGAAGGTGATGTGTGTCTGTGCAAATATAGGATGTGTGTAGAAACGGTGCAAGAGACAGATAAACCCATATACTGTACATGAATGGCTGTTTACATTTTGGTGTGTGATACTGTACACAGCTCAGTCTTAAACTCACCACTCTTGCAGATGCTAGGCAGACTACCACCTTTTCCTTCTGACTTTATTCGGGATGCCAGCAGAAATCTACGGAACCACTCTTCCTTCTCCCGCCCCGTCCTCCCAAACAGGTAGATAGTCAGATCCACCCCTCCAGAGGTTGGTCTTTTGGGTTCCTCTGCTGACCCAGATACCTCAACTTTCTCGCATTTTTCCATTTGCTCCAGCTTCTCACCCAGCCCTGTTAGTTTCTCCTCCCCAGCTTCGGGCTTCTCTACCTGGGCCTTGGACATGAAGTTCTCTTGCTTGGCCAGCTCAATGCAAATGGGGTACTTCTTGTTCCAAACTCTCTTCCTAGCCAAGCTTTGGGGCACCAGGTAAATCTATGGGGGGCATATAGACCGAGTTCATATAATCAAAGCATGAAGATGACAGTGTTAGAGTGTTGTTGTTGTTGTTTTTCCATAATGACCCCATTGCCTCAAGAATTGAGAAATGTCTTCTTACTGTTCTTGCTTTAGATTTACAAAACACACGAGTCAGCACAATAATACACAAGACGCAAAGTTGTGGGGGTCGGGGTCAGTGACTGTGATATTCACTCCATGTTTACACACGCTATGTAACTCCAACAATGAGTAGCCTTGTCACTGAACTTGACCTATTAGCAAGCAGGCACTCAGGCAGAGTCAAATATGAAGGGATGTGAGCTTGATGTCACCATCTGTAAAGCTCATCATCAAAAGCACAAATACATTGAGGAGCCAGCAGAGACACACACGCACTTAACACATTCCTAGTTTTCCTTCTCTCACATTAGCACACAGTCTGAAATGTCAGCATCTCTCTTGCATTTGTAATAACCCACACACACCCATCCACAACCATACCTTGCTATCTGTCAGGTCATAGATCTTCTGGCTGATGTAGGTGACATCCGGTTTAGGCTCGTTGTGTGTGGCACGACGGGAGATGTTCCGGTTAGGCTTGGACATACGCAGGACAGAGCCTTCTAGACGGACGTAAACAGAGTGGGTCAGGGTGGCGTGGTACATCTCCGGGTCGTAGCAGTGGATCTCATTCATCCAGCCCTAAGAGATTGAGGGTGGGGGAGAGGGGGAGTTTTAATTGCCAAAGTCCCTAATTATATTCTCACCAACACCAAGGAATTTGGAGTTTCAGTGTTCACACTATACAAATATGCCAAATGTTTATTGCGCATATACTGTGTATTGACAGAAGATAGCATCATCTAACCAGTCTATGAGGATTCAGTCATTCAGGTCAAAAGGATGTGTCTAAATAGAAGTTTTGCCCCTCATTAGAGAAGCTTTATTAGTTAATGTGGGTTTCCCTACTAGTGAATAGAACACCAACAATAATGGATGTTTGTGGTTGACACCAATAATGACTACTTCAGAGTTTTAAAAAATCTGATGATATATCGCCCAAAATTAATATTAAAAACTACACATTTAAATAACTTTTTTTGTAACTATGTAATGGTGACCGCAAAGAAACCTTTGGCACTCTATGTAATACAATTAGTTGCTTATCGGCCAACATGGATGCCAATAACCGATATATCTGAGATTACCTAATATTACAATTGCATTATGGGGCTCTAAACATGAAAAATGGGTAGGTATACAACAATGTTGTGTGCCAACTGTTGTCATCTATAAACATCACTACTTGCAGTATTTTTCTATATTCACAATCAAATCAAATTCTCACGCAGGAGGTGCAGTGCCACAAAATTCATGCAACACAACAAAAGATAAAGCTGAGCCTCTAAAACACTGTTGATCCTCAGAGAAAGATGAAAAGAAAGTGTGCCCCCCACTGCTGTTACCCTGCACTTGTGTGCTCTGGGTTCTATCGTTCAAATGTGTGTATAATGTAACAGCTGTGTCCTCTAGCCATAAGGCTCTCCAGTGCAACACACACACACACACACACACACACACACACACACACACACACACACACCCACACACACACACACACACACACACACACACACACACACACACACCACACCACACACACACACACACACACACACACACACACACACACACACACACACACACACACACACAACGTTAACTGAGAACAGGGGGCAACTGTGGTGGCCACACTCATTCCAATGTTTGGTTTAAAGCAAAACTGTAGTCATCACTGGAGAATTGATAATAAAACCCAATAGGTTGCTGCTGGTCCCCATGAGGCTGGATCGTGTTTAATTCTCATCCAACCTCCCACTTTATCAGTCCCAAAGGAGGCTCTGTGAGCAAAGCCAATTCAATTGAAACAACGGGGAAATGTCAGTGCTTGGCTTGTGCAATAACAAAGAGCATGTAGTCTAAAGGTAAGAAATAAAACCTCTTTGTGTGGGGCCATTATTGTGGAAAAACTATTTGCAAATGTGTGAGTAGAGTTCTGCAAATATGTCTTCAGAATCTATGCATGCGTAATCAGAATCTCAAAAGCTGTATTCAGATTTGCAAGTGTAGTGTTGCAGGTGATCTGTGTGGCTCTTATGATGCATTTGTAAAACATGTAAGACTAAATCTAATATAGGTTGTCTTGGCTATATAGAACAAGGTTTTTTTGCAAGTGTGCAAGTGTTTTACTGTGAAAAGCATGCATTCTAAATTTGCAAAGGATAACGTTGAAGCAGAGCAAGACCTTAATGGTAGTCCTCGAGCCAGTGATGCAAGGACACCTGCTAAAAAAAAGCCTAGATCTTTGAGAAGAAGATCCAAACAAAAAGTTTACATTTAAAAGTCATACAGGAACAGGTCCAAACTTGGCCATCCATAACATGCTTTGTCTCACCTTGAAGGTTCCAGGTTCTTTGATATCCAACTGGGCCACATTCCAGTGCTCTTTCCTTCGTCTCCATCTTCTGGTCCCTGATGAGGAACATCCAGGAGAAGACAGCCAAAGGACCACCAAGGCCAACATGAACCCAGCTACTATCCCATGCACCACCGCACATACATAAGGTGGCACTGGAAGGACTATGTACCAGTAAACCAACTGTGTCAGGAAGATGAGGCCAGTCACAGGCACAGTCTCAAGCTCCTCCTCCTCCTCTTTCTCCTCCTCCTCTGTGTCAAGTTCACTACACAACCCAGTGCTACCAGTATGGGGCTGCCGGGACCCGGTGCAATCTCCATCTGGCGTTTCTGTATCTGTACATATCTCAAAGTCTTCACTGTACAGTTCACAAAAATCCTCGTCTTCCTGTCGAGCAACCAGGGCCGACATAGAGCAGCGGCCTAGAGTAAGAGAAGGAGACTTTGGAAAAGTGGATGAGGAGGCCTGGGCGAGGGCTGGGGCTTGTGCCAGTGATGGGAAGGAGAAAAAAACAGAGTCAGGGCCCTTGTCCATGGGGGTTTCTTCCTCTTCTGCCCCTTCCTCCTCCTTGATGCTATAGTTGTTGTTACTTTCTGTGTGTCCGTTTACCGCTGTCACTCCGCTGAGCTCTGACGCACTGGAGGACAGTGATTTGGCACGATGAGTAGAACTCCCAACAACTCCCACGCCAGACTCATCCCCCATGATCTTACTAAAAAGCTGGAGGGGGTCTGACATTACCTCTGACAGCCGGCGCTTAGTATCCTCTATCCTGGCTTCCACCTCTTGGACCTTGAAGAAAGATCTACCATCTGGGGACCTGATGGGGGAAGAAGGGGCTGTTTTAGAGTCTCCACCTGCTTTCTTGACAATGACCGGGCTGGAGCACAATCGAGGCTGGGAGAACTGTTTGAAAAGTTGCATGTTGCGAGGTGGAGGCCGCTGGGATGTCTGCACTTGCTGTTGCTGATGAGGCTGGTGGTGAAGATAGTAATGAAGGGGCCCTTCCTGATGTTCGGCCTTCGAAGTGTCCGTGGAAAGAGATTTCACAAAAGATTTCATTAAGTGACGGTGGCGCGCGTGCGATGGTGCGACAGTGGTGGGTGCAGGAGTGGTTTCGCGAGACTCAACATCATTGGACAAGGACCTGACCAGGCTGAGGAAAGGCTTGGAGGAAGACAGCGCTGCAGACTTGCAAGGGGAGGAGGAGCTAGAGCTTGTGGATGAGGGATTGGCTGAGGGTTGGTCAGAGGGCCAGGAGGAGCTGGCAGGAGGGGTGGAGCTCAGGTGGGGGTGCGTGGAAGTGGGGATAATAGTCACAGCTGGAGAGGGTGTGTGTGAGTGAAGGTCTGAAGAATGCACATACAGGGTGGTGGATGAAACGGGGAGCACAGCAGCTCCAGAGGACATCTCCAAACCGGCAGCTTCAAATAGCAGCTCCTCTTTTGCTTCCAAGGCTGTGGCGACAGACTGGTCGTCAGCCCCTGAAGCTTCTAGACCTTGAGGTACCCCTGCATCATCAAGCTCGGACTTAGCCCCAGCAGATCCAAGAGGTAGGCCGTAGAGCCCCTCTTCCTCGTCGTCTTCCTCCTTCCCCAGAGCAGAGAAGTGGATGGTGATGATGTCACGAGAGAGGGAGCGCTGCACCTGCAGCTTGGGTCCAGGGGTGTGACGGGAGGGAGGAGTGTCAGCATGCTGGCCACTTCCCCTGCTGCTGCTGCCCTGGTTGCTCATCACCACCCTGCACAGGGCTCACAGCCTGGGAGAGACAGACAGAAACAGAAGCAGTACACTGTTAACAACCACAAAAACACTAAACCATTGATATGAAACATCTGTGCATGGAAGGAGGTTGAAAATGTTCAGCAAAATCTGCAATTTGATTAAATAATTTCAGAAATCCCCACATACTCTACACACTTTCCACAAACACACACACAATACAAAGGACTGAGGCCCCACAGCTCTCTATTCATTCTAATGTGAGTAGACTGGACAGGTATGTCCATGCTCCCTGATCCATTAGCCCTCATTATGCAGGGCTTGAGATGACAGACTGAGTTGCTCTCAGGCCTGGCCTTTCTCTGTCTTACCAGCATCCTACTCACTCACTAGCCACCCGCTATGGCAACATGATTAATGGGTTACTTCAGAACACATGAGCCTTGAGGAGCAGCCATCAGCATTTCAGCTGTATTTAACTCCACCATCCATGGGAGGCAAACTGCAGCTGACTAAATGCTGTGAGAAAGAGAAAACATGGGAAGGATGCTACTCTGACTAGTGGATGGAACATCATCATTATTAGATGGAAATTACTTTTTGGAAACATTTTGATTATTTTAACATAACACTGCATTATGTTGATCCTTTTGTTCACATAGGGGCAGTGCAAAAAGCTGAAAACAACAATGACAACTGCATATTGTCACCATATAAAGTTGACATGGCTAACATGTTAGAAATGCTTTCACATCCAGCACATACAGTTTGAGGTTTCTTCGGACTTTGTCTGCTTTTTTTCATTGAATGTAGCTGCACTGTTGGTTTATCTGGAGATTTTTCAAAGCGGTGAGACTGAACCAAAACAGCAAAGTTTTGGGCAATAAAAACAAAACTATGAGCTGAAAGATACAAAAATGTTGGAGGAGCACTGCATAATCATTTAACCCATTGCTCAACCCATTGTTCATATGCGAATAAATAGTGCAGCTTTAAACCGATGTGGCAAAAAAAAAAAGGGTGGGACCTTGTGTGTACATTCCTTCGAAATTCTTATTTAGTCTTTTTACTTTTACTTATTTTAATTCTTAGCTCAAATTTTCTTCTGATACTTCTCATTTCATTTGTTGTGTCTGCCATTTAGTCCTTATAGTAGGATCTTTAACTAAGCTATAACTGTCATGTATTGCATTATTTCTTCTTTATTGGATCATAAAAAACATAAACATATACATAAATATAACTATCCCTTCTTTCCCTGCCCACACATAACAACATGCACGACATAATCACACAACAAAGCATCTGTTATACGCTCCAGTGATCACAGTAACAAGGCGTCTATTGTACAGTCTCAACACAGCAGAACCAAAGTCATTCATCATGCGGTGATTTCACTAAATGGGGCCCTCGAGTTGTTATTGAGTTTTTGGGCCTGTTTATTCTTCCACATCACAAAAAGTCCATCGTCAATGGTTAGCATTCTACAACAGGCAGGCCAAAACAAGCACAAACAGAAAGACACACAAACATGCTGTTTGCACACACAGTTACTCGGCTGGTTGATAGAAATATCCTGTAATGGAAGGAGGAGGCAATGGGGGAAACAACAGAGCAGTTGGCTTGTGTGATTGTCTGCATTTCTGAGAATACTTTGACGCCCCTTGGGTGCTCTCCAGTTGGCACTACATCTCCAGAGATTGTATTTGCTGGGATGGAATAACAGAGCATTTGACTTTCCCAACCAGCCTTTCACTTGGCTGTGCTACAATGGGTTTAATGTGTGTTGCTTCTTCCATGGCTGTGCTAGGGGCACAACAGATCGAATAAACACGAGAAAAAGGGAGAGGCAGAAAAGAGAGCAATAAAAAGAAGGAATATGAAGAACCACGGGGGATCTGTAGAGGCTGCAGACGACCTTCCAGAGACAACCTTTGGAAGTGGGATTCACTTGAAGACGGTGGAGATGGTGAGAGCAAATGGGGAAGATCAACACAGTCAAGAGACAAGGATGGCGAGGAGAGAGGAATCAAATGAGTCGGGAGACAGAGCCATGGAGATGGAAGAGATTGTTATTTGTCATCAAAACCTGAAATGGATTAAAAGATTGTGGAGGTTGACAGGGTGAGCAGACAAGGATGGTTCCAAGTTATCCTGGTTTTATGAGGGCACAGCCAACATCTACGTAAGTTACGTAACTACCTACATGTACAAGTACCTTTTTGGATGGTTTTATATAGATCTTAGTGGTCCCCTAATACTGACCAGCTGCCATGCTTTGCTTGTTTGCAAGACATGATGTCTCTCTCATGGGTGGGCCTAATTCTCTGGGCAGGCAAAGCAGAAAAAGGGGGAAGATTCAAGATCAGCCCATCTGAGAAGGCAGAGCAGGATACCCAGGGCTTGGTTAACACTTATCACCATTTCTAGCCACTGAAGGACCAAAAGCAGGCTGGGGGAACTCATATTAATGTTAAAAAACATCATTAAGTGACATTTTCATGCCATGGGACCTTTAAACATACATAAAATAATGTATGTAATGCTACAAATTTGGCTCATAATTGCCAAAAAGATTCTTGGCTGAAGTTAAACCATAGTTGACACAACATGTATAGTGCCTTTCAGGTTAAGTAAAGTGCAACCTACATAATGTTTGCCGACACACCTACAGTTTAAGTTATTTCCTCTCATCAATGCACCACTGCCATTAAAAGCCCTGTGTTTGTTTTAGCCGCTTTTGGACGAGGATGAGGATGAGGTGAGGAGAGGAGTCTGGCACTGAGACAAGACTCATCCAATTAATCAAAGCAAGCAGGGCCACTCTAATCAGCTAAAGCCAGCCCCCTGGGAGACGAGAGAGAGGTTAAAAGCAGCAGGGTATAAGAATGATATGAGAGGGTGAATGGAAAGGGGATGCAAAATAAACACTGGAGACTGGAGAGAAAAGCAGAGTGAACTACTTCTACATAAAAAAATTAATATTTGAATATGATGTCTTTATCGACAATAACTAATCCCTTTTCATGTCATGTCCCATCCCAACCCGCTTGAAATTGGCATTAAAGGGAAAAACAAACATAGGAATAAGTGGTGAGGAGGCGGGAGGTACAGAGTGGGTGCTGAAAGAGAGCTGGGCATGTATTTATGTTCAACAGTTTGTGCCACTTTCAGCATATTGAGTCTCTTTTCTTTCAGCTGAATGAACCACTGAAAACCACCAATTTACTCATTTTTTTGAAGAGCCAAGAAACGATTATTGTGATTTACCATCTCCAGCTGTGCTTTAAAAAGCAGCGTTCGCTACAGTTTTCTTTATTTTCTGCTTGTTGCATTCCTGCTAAACACAGCTGACATACTGGGTCTGACAGATGCTGCAGCAGATTCCATGTTCCTACTTTTCAGTCTCTCTTTATTTCTTTTTTTGATAGAGACTCATGATCTCACTCTCCTCACTGCCTTTGACGGATGGGTATATACTTCTGGACTGTCACATACCCTGACAAATAACAGGCCCCGAGGAGGCGTATGGAGTCGGGGGGTGAGGACCCATTGTCACACAACACCAAGGTGCATGGGCTGGGGTACATACATTTGGAGATCATGTTTTTAATGTTAGGAATGACAGGAAGAACGTCTGCACAAGTGTAGTGAACTCAAAGCAAAATTCAACATTTTGGAAAATAAGCTTCACTTTACAGTGGAGAGATGGATGACCAGCTGGATACTTGACATTGTAGGCAAATAGGGGTGCTACAGCCAGAACCCAGTTTCATACCACAGAGACTGGAAACAAGGGGAAATGCTACAAAATCTCCTTCGCAGCAGACAATCTTCCTATCTTCAGAGCACACTCCAATGTTCCCAAATGATTTAGATTCATAGACCTTTTTGCAGCAGACAATTTGACTTGTTGTCTTCAGCCTCAACCAAGGCTGACTAAAGTGACACTATTCAAGGCAATTTGTCAGATTTCACAGAGCTCCATCTGGCACCACAAAACAAGGCTTTATACGACATTTCTTACGTATGCAGTTGCATTCCCCAACACGTGTTAACAGACATTGATGTGTAAAATCTGTAAAGTTCTCTTTTAAGACTTTTACAGTCCCTGAGCACAAAATGGCCATGATATATCAGTAATTGTGGGGGTTATTTAAGTCATGGCTCAATATACCAATGACTCAACAGTTACAGAGGGTGCTGAGATACTTTGGCTTTAAAAACCCACTTTCAAGCCTCTGATTTGGAAATAACATCCCCAGTTTTGCAATGAAGAGGACCATGTGGGCTGAGCAGACCAGGTCAAAAATGATTTGCATCATGATATATTCTGTGGGTGTTTCTGTTGGATTCTTGCTTACTGTATTTGTTCAATTGAGAACTTCACCATTCTGTCTACTTCACTCCACATTAATCTGTTCCAGAACCAAACTACTGAATCCTTCTCTTTAAGTGACAGCGCGCTGATGTGATTGGATGCGCCAGCAGGTGTCGAGGACAGACTGACATGACCTCTGCTGAAGGATGTTAAGTTGGCATGCCAAGTTTTCACAGAAGGAAGATCAAATAGAAAAGTAACGAGGGAAAAAGAAATGAAGGCTGGCGTCCGGAGCATACTGAGCAGTTGACTGTGAAAAATAGGGCAGGAGGAAAATGGAGAGCAAGTCGAGTAAGAAGCAAGTCGGCGAGGCATTAAAAGGGGAGGCTGAAAGCGAAGATCAGGAGAGAGAAAGAGAGCGAGAGAAACTCAAAGAGCAGTCGATTGTCACTAACAGCCCGGAGACAAACACACACACACACACACACACACACACACACACACACACACACACACACACACACACACACACACACACACACAGACAGTTGCCTGGATATGTATGACTGCAAACAAAAGTAACAGAAAGGGAGGGTGAACTGAGGGAGCCAGGTAATGAGCAGAGCACACCTAAAGCAGGTTGAGAGAGAAAGCAAAAAAATAGAAAAAGAAAAAAAAAGACTGAGGAGGGTCCTTTGTTTTCCAGCATACTGCAGGCCACAGAGTCACATAACAGCAGAGTGCAGGATAACACACAACTAGCCCTTTTTCATGCTCCACTGCTCTGTCCAGGGAACACTGGTCCTAGTCATCACTAGCCCCCTGGTTAATGTATACATGTAAATGCACTGGACTACACTTAAATAAAATAATGCAGCAAGGGATGAGAAGACTGAATGGAAATTGTTGCAATTGTTGTTACTGGTTGTTTCCATTGTTTCCTTAAAAAACAAAAGGACAAGACAGGAAAATAGACAAGTGGCACTTGAGGAAGAAGAGTTAAACGTTGATGAAGAGATGGCAGGTTCAGGGTTACATCGTATAAAGCCAAATTACACCCTCTTTGACTTACAAAAGACCTGACTCTGAGAAAGCAAACACAAGCAGCAGTTCTTAAAATAGCTCCGGGGGGCTGTTGAGGTGTTAGTCCCATAACACCTGGCAGGCCACTTAAAGCTTTCTCTGAAGAGCAGAGAGATGGAGGAATAAAGAGATGCAAGGAGATAGGAAAAGGACAGAGCCTCAAGGGAGATGACTTACAAAAAAGAGGCGCAAGCACAAAGTTTTGAGCATGACTGCTCTTTCCACAGCAGTATCTGCTGCACACAAGCCAGTCAACGTTTGACCAAAACTGTACTAACATTTTTTTTAATTAAGACGATTTCTTTTCTTTTTTTATGTCAATAGGGCTGCAATAGCGACTACGGTCTTTATCAGTTAAAGGGAGAATTGTTTTTCTATTAATCAATTATTCTATAAAATGTCTGAATATGGTGAACAAATAACTATCAAGCTGATTTTTTTCAAATTGCTTGTATTATTTGACCAACAGTCAGAAAAACCCTAAAGTATTCATTTAACTAAGATAGGAATCTAAGATTTGAGAAAGTGGAACCATTACATTTTTTCCATGTTTTGCTGAAATAGTTAATAATTTGAATTTTTGCCAATTCTTTTTCTTTTGATTGCCAATTGACTAATTGTATCAGCTCTATTCAATATAATTGATTAATATAAAATAAATGTCTAAAGGTGATACAAAATCCTGTGATACAGCATGTAGGACAAATTACTAAAAAAACACTTATTGCACGTCTTTGGCCTCTGATAAAGATTTTTTTATACAAAAGGCAATATAACTTAATTAATTAAAATAAAAAACAAAAACATGAACACACAAAGAGAATGTGATTGCACAGGCTTCAGATTCTGTTTTCATGTAGCTGCTCTAGTAGGGGAGTGAGGGGACCTCCATCATACTGACAGTGAACAATACTGACACTATTAATGTGTGTTTTGTCAATATTCCTGTTAGACCATTATATTTGCAGAATAGCAACAGCCATGCACTCAAACCTCCAAAAGCACATATGAACACACAAAGAGTGCTGCCCCAGGGTCTGAGCGCATCGACAGAATTAGAGCTCCAGCAGCATCAGAGGAAACAGGTTTGATGGTGAGTACCACCGCTGCTTTGTATCTCTTAACGAAAGAAGGAGAGAGAACAAAACAATGAAAACAACAGCCAGGGAGATAAAGAGCACTCACGCAGCTGTGCTGGATCAAACCAGTTTTCTTCAGTTTTCACTCTCTCTCTAACCAAGAATCCACCGTCAACACGTCAAACATCAGACCTTGCCATACAGATCATCTGGTGGTTGCCATGCCAACAGTGAAGCTTTCATCTTTTTCTACTTATCCCCGTGTTCTTTTGTTTGGCAAGGCAGCTTCTCCTCACAGTATAACCCTGGTGTCCTCGGAGTGTGTGGAGTGTTTGTTAACATCTTTAGTGCAGGGTTCTCAGTGTGTGTGTGTGTCTGTGTGTGTGTGTCTGTGTGTCTGTGTGTCTACTAAACCAAAGCACCAAAAAGAATTGAAAAGGCTTTGATCTACCTCTTTGAGATGGGTGAAAGACAGAAAGTGTGTTTATACATCATTTAGCTGTAGAAACTGGGAACACCTTCTCTTAGATGAAAGAGTGCCTGATCAACTTATAACTTCTAATTATGGTTGTCAACATCAATACACTTTCTACTGACAACTTCAGCTGTTGACTCCGATTTTCTCTGAAAAAGTAAAAATGTGCTTGTTTTCATAATTACAAGCTGTAGATTTGCTTAGGTAGTGTCATATGGGTTTAATGCTTCACTTTTATAAATAACGGATTTGAATCAAATATCGATGTCTGGTGCCGCCTAACCCCATTTGACAGTCTAGAGATCAAAAGGGGGATAAATGTGCAGTCCTGACTCCTGACTGAACACGTGTCATGTTCACAAACAACCAGTCATTAAAAAATTAAGCAATATATAATCTGTGTAAAAGCTGCTTGAGAGCCTTCAAACAGTTATAATCCAACCAATTACATGATGAATGGAGTGAAGGAGGGAGGGAGACGTGGGGGGCAGAGACAGAAAAAGATCAATTGTGAGTGTGTTTACAGACAAAGATTAATATTAGAAATGTTATGCTTTTAACAATCAACACCAAGACTAAGTGGGCCACGTTACGTTTAGTGGTGCTGTTTTGAATCATACAAGGAATACAGTGCATCTGATTAGCATTCAAAAGCCATTAAAGGAAGACAAACTTTGAAAATGAGGACGTAGAGATAATGTCCTGTAGTAAACGGTTAGTGTTCAATGAGCCTCTGGAGGCTCGAAATGGCACAACGCACCTAAAAAAGACGTATACTTGCATTAAACCGTAAAACACGCTCAAGTCATACATCGTTAGAAAGCTTAAAGTCTCATGATTCCATCGAGCCCACACACAGCAATAAGGGGACTCACAACGGTACAATCTGTTCTGAAGTACAGCAAGACAGACATATTCGAGTCTAAATGAGTGTGCTTTCTACCTGTCTGCGTCGTGTTTAATACACAGCGGTGAAGATCGCCGAAAACGTGGTATTCCTTCGTAAACATGTAAAACTATTAGAATATCAAGCCTTGTAATCCATAATTATCTGGTCCCCTCACAATCTTGTAGTTTCTGGCCAAGTTTCGACATTCAAAAATCTAGACAGTGCATCATTTCTCGGTTTTGATTGCGTGTAACTTTTTCCCTGTGCGCGCTAGAAATCATGTCGACAAGTCATTGTAATCCGTGATGCCAGCACGTTCGAATGACGCTGGTTGCCAACCAATAGCATGATTCTATCAAAAGATACACTCAAACTAAACCAACCCTATCGTTCAGCTCCCATTGGGCCCTCGTGGGAAAGAATGACAGTTGAAGCCACCAATTAGAAGGACCGGCCATAAAACTGGCATCCCTGTGTAGCCAGTAAAAAGACGAGTTGAATGGTACCAGACATGGCCAACAAAAACTTTCCCTGAGTTCACTCCAGCTGTCTGAAAGCCAAAAATAAGGCTGTCTTATGGCATTTCACCATTTCATCAAATTATGATTACTTATTCCTATAAATCTATGTATCTACTTATTTTAGGAATGTGTGTGAGTGATGTGGATGTGTTTTTGTATTTCAGAAGTTATGTATTTAGCACTTTTTGGGCTTTTTTAGAAATAAGAAATTAGACAAACGCACAGACATATCTGTAGAAAAACATTCATATAAAATCCATTTTATAAGCAATTTTTCTTCTGGATTTTTTCTGTTCAAAGTTGAGACAGTGGCTAGGGTACTAGTATATAGCAGTTTAATATGCTTACAGTAGTGATTTTTATTAATTTTTTAGATGATTTACTTGGACGGAAATAGAATTCTGTGTTCTAACCTCGTAGCTCTGTGTCAATAAGGCTAGTGTCACAATGCCACTAGAAACAACAAGCTGAGAGTGTTAGCTTCACAATGAACTCAGGGCATCACAGAGGGCCAAAGCATGTGGAAACTGCAGCAGTGTTTAGGGGGTAAAAATTTAGGAGAAAATCATATATTCAGTGTGCGTTCAAGAGGGGAGAAATAAGTAGAACCTTAGAATGTTTGAAATTGGTTTTCATGGATCACTGTGTGAAGTTGTTGCAAGGTCTTATGGTGTTAACAAAATATACTATTTAAATTACATTTACATTTGTGTTTGCACACCGTATTTACACCAAATACTTCCTGCTAAGCTTCAAGAAGCAGCACTGCCATCAGGCCAACATCATTAGAAGATTATTGGCCACTAAAAGCAGGTTAAAATAGAAACTGAAAGCAGCTTAGAATATTTTTAACAGTGATATGCCACACAATCGAGGCATCAGCAGACACTGAGCAGAATTAGCATATAAGTTAGATAAGTTAGCTGACAAAAGGGCAACCTGGATTCTTTGCTGTATTAAACTTTCTGTCTGTGATCTCACAAAGTCAGCAGTACTGGTGGTAGGTGAGAGCCGGTTGACATTTTTCTGAACTTAAACTGAAAAGCTCCTTTTCTTCCCCTTAAGTAGAACATCCATGAAACTGTTATCAGACAGTATCATCTCAGGGGATTTGAGGCTCAACATGCAGGATCTCACAAAAATCCACTTGTAATAGGTGAAAAACCAATTTACTATCTAAAAAACTTAGATTCAGTAGATGCAACAATTCCCGTTAGCTAATAATAACCATATAACTTGGAGTCTGTGACACATTTCATACCTCACAGTGTCATGTATGATGTACTGTGTAAGCTGGTGTTATTCTATTTTTTGTTAACGTCAACAAAACCCATGAAAAGACAAAAAGAACTAACAATGTGTCGGTGCATCTCACAACACTTCCCTACCTGGTCTGTGGCACTCAGGTACCGTACAAGCCCATTGGTTCCCACTAAAGATGTAAATGTAAAACAAATGTTTTGTTTTGTTTTGTAAAGACTAAGTCATTCTGGGCACTGTGGTTTTTTAGCATTACATTACTCAAACAGAAGAAAAATAGTGCATTTGTTGGGGACTATTTTAAGCTGTGGATTAACACATTTGTTGCTCTAGTGATTATTTATAGCAGCAAGACGGTGTATGTGTGATTAAATCAAAATAAGCTGTGTATTCATGGTAATGAAGGAACTTGTCACCCAGCATGTCTCAATGTGTTTTAAAACAACAACAACAGAGCTCCACGGCAAACCGACATAAGATATATCAGGCTTTGGCTACACATATAATACTTTATAGTAGAACTGATTGATAGAATTGATTGATTGTTTTGGTTCAGCAAGGGTGAGGTGCACCCCATACATAAAGCATAACGCCAAGCTACCGGGCACATACCAAGAGTGTGTTCAGTTTGTAGGTCAAATCTCTTTGTGTGATCTTGTCAAAAAATACTTCCTCCTTTCTCTTTAACATTTACTTCCTGTTTGACGGGATAGCCTCAATAAGAGAAAAGCACCACCCATTACTTTCTCTCTCTCTTTATCGCGCTCTCTCTACCTCTTTAGTGTAAGCACAAACAGATGTATCTTCCGCAGAATGACTGTTTTTTCCCGCTGCAGTAAATCACTGTCCATAGGATAGGATATCAAGTTGAGTATGTGCGTTGTATGCTTTTATTAAATTCATATTCCGGTCAATAGCTGGACACACGGCAGCATCAAAAGCCATTAGCTGTGAAGCTAAGTGGCTGCTTGTCACAGTGATAGGCACTGATGGCTGCTACGCTGGCTTTTTCTTCTAAACAATGTGTGGATAAGGTGTGTGTGTGTGTTTGTGTGTGTGTGTGTGTGTGTGTGTGTGCGTGTGTGTCCTTTCCCCTCAACAACATTATCTTGCAAACCAATCCATAAGCAAAGTCACACTTCTTGCAGCATTAACATCAGTTTCACATTCTCAAGTGTGGTTTTTGCAGATCACGTTAGCATTGTACTGGATCTCTGACCACAGACACGACATGGCCAAACGTATGAGGACACCCACTAGTGAAAGCAGAACATCTCTTTCCAAACACAGATCCTGCACTTTATCAAGGACCTTAGTCTTTGACGTAATTAAGTTTGTAACATAGTTAAATCTGTGACTCATTTTAAGCCAATCTGGGATGCTTTCCTGACCAATCATTTTGTTGCTTAAACCCAACTAAGTATTTCAGTGCCTAAACCTAACTAGTTCCGTTTCACAGTGTTAACTACTTGTTTGAAACTGCAACCATTATGGTAAATGCGGTCACATGATTAAAACTGATACCGCAGTCACGTGTTATGGTCACTTGTTTAAAACGGCCTTGCGGTAGCAGAACGGTCATTTTTGGGAGTCATTGGCAAACAACCTATTCTGCCGGTTAGTCTCCATTCTTCTGGGAAGACTTTTCCCAATTTTTTTAAAACCTGACTGCAAGAATTTACTCCCAGTCAGCCACAAGAGTATCAATGAAGTGTTAGATGTCTTTGAGGTCATGGCTCAGTTAGCTTGAACACACAATTATCTCAACTTATGAAAACTCGAACAGGAACAACACATATCTATCCTATTCTCTAGTGTAATTCTTCTTCAAATCTATCATCCAGGGTTTTTCTTAGTTAGTCAATACCCATGGTTGATTACAATTACAGAAATCTAAAATATAGTGAGCTACCTTGAGCAAATTACTACAAATATTCTATGTGTCACCAATTTGTCTTAATTCCCTATCTCCTGGTGAGGGTGCCTTTTCATTTTGTATGACTACTGGGCTCTGATTACACTTACGTCACTTATTTCTGAAGAGCAGTTAACATGCAAAACTCTCAGACTAATTACAAATTTAGGTTTCAACTTTCAACTTCATATATGATTAGGTCAACATTACGCAAAGAGATTATTGTACTACTGACCTCCATTATCAGTTGTTTTACCTAAAAGCTTAAGATTTACACAGGTTCTTATGATTAAATAAGCACACCATCACACATGCACATACAAACATGTAGCCAGCATAATGTGACTGAGTGTGCCATCAAGCCCCTTTTTAGCCACAACCAATAGCTTATTCAGATGGTTCAGCTGCCACCGTGTTTCTTTTACCCTCATAGTAATTTGTCTAATTAAAAGGGTATTCCCTTTGGACTTGCTGACACAAACCCATCTTCATTTACAACCATACCTAAGTGTGGTACACAGATGTTTGTATAAAAAAGTCATAAATGCAGCATGTGAAAATGTATTCAAACATAAATCTTTGCTTTCAGTGGGAATGAAGATGACCTTCGAGGCCATGGATCAATTCCAGCACTACAATGCGCCCACACACACACGCACCCAAACACACACACACACACACACACACACACACACACACACACACACACACACACACACACACACACACACACACACACACACACACACACACACACACACACACACACACACACACACACACACACACACACACACACACACACACACACACACACACACACACACACACAAGGTCATAGCGGAAGAGGAGCCTTACCTTGAGATTTTAAAGGCATTCAATCTCTTTCCCAACACTCATGGCGCTAACATGTCTGGAAAAGCAGAGACAGAGAGATACATTTGTTTAACACATAACTGTTGCCATCTACTTTCAGACGAGCCTTGGTTGTTTCACTGTGAATTCACAAGATCTTATGTATAAATGACATCTTATTCTAATGTTGTGAAATGGTGTCTTCCATTAAACAGTCACAACTTCACACCTGTGTAAGAAGTCACATTACAGCTCCTTAAGAAAACAGTTCACGAGGACACTAGGCACAAACTTTCTTAAATTATCTGATATGCTATGTTGTAAAGGCCTTCGGTGATCTATCCCTGGAAAAAAGAAGGGATTTGGTGTGATTAGGTGACACAGAGATAAATGTCTAGGTGACCGACGCCTTGTGTGGCTATGATGCTGTGGCCTGCTATTGGAAAGGGACCAAGAAGAGAGGAGAGGATTGGGTAGCTCTGTACAGTTTACAGCAGGCTATATAGATAATGAGCCACAGTTGCTCCACAGATGCATCAGCTGCCTACCTAGACCTACTGTAGGCTACATAAGTCCACACAGCTGTGGCAGACAACATAATCCAAACACTGAGGATTTTAAATCTAAAACAGCCACATAAATGTGCTTTAATAGGGAAGTACACTGAGTCCTACTGAAGCATCCTGACAGCTTTGTTCCATGTGGCTGATGTTCTTACTTTTCTGTTATTAACACTAATAAACCAAAATATTTAAAGCTACGGCTTCTGTGGCTCCATCCACCCCTTTGTCCTCTTCACATCCTGCTTTTAGCTCGCTGGTTTATGTCTTGAACTGTAATACACCCATGGACCTAACAGCTGACCAGCAAATCAAACCGAAAGAAGAAGAAAAAAGCAAACGCACCTTAAATCGTATCGTAGTTATCGCATCTTCATGTGCAGGCCATTGGTTTTGGTTCGCTCTGCATCCAGGCTTCAAATCTGCGTAATGCGATGAGGATCCCTGCGTGCAGCCCGGAGCCTGCGGAGGGACGGAGCACGGCGGGATGCCGACGGCCTGTGCACCCAGCGAGAGTCCAAGAAAGAGCAGACTGACAGTGACCAACCCTGGTCCCCGGCACGGCTTTTTACGCCACAAATGCACGAGCTCTGGGCGTGTATTGTTTTGGTGAATGGGTGATGGTCAATGCCACACCCCCCTCCCTTCTTCACCATTTATCTGATATTTACACCCAAAGAAGCATCCCATCCTCGGCACTCTGGTGATACATATTTTATTGTGTTGCAGTAGGGAGAGTGTGAATTGCGTCATGGCGTTGCAGCATGCCACGCGGATCCCCCTACGCAAACAGCACTGACAACCTCGTCTCCCTTTAATAAAGGCTACTAGTGAAGGTCAAATCAAAACCAAAACAATTATACTTTGCTAGATGGTGCCATTTTAACATATGAATAAAACTATATAGTACGACTGCATGCACCCTTGGATCAGATCCACCAGGTGTATTACAGTTTTACTGGTGGCCAGAAGAGGCATCTGATTATATTTGCTTGAACAGGCCTGCCACCTACCGGGCTGAGGTGATTATATCAGGGGAAGCTGTCCATGTGAGTGCTGCATCCCTGGCTGTGTGGACTGGCGCAGAGGCGTCAGTCCACACAGCCACCTGACACCACCTGTAACAAATTATTTGATCCCGATTGATCTACAAATGTTGATCGATGCATCTGGGAGGATTCTCAGCAGCAACATGACAGAAGAACAGTCTGAGTTGTGAAGGGGTCCATCTAGTGGACACCAATGCTTTAGCCCCAGCTTTGCCTACAGTACAACTCATATATGTATTTGCTGACCAGAAATCAGGAAATGTCTCCCTCTTTTCTTCTTTTTTCGTTCTCGTCATTTCCTCTTCACAAAAAAGCACCTTGCGTGTGGACTTTAACATGCTGTAAATAAAGCTTGCCTCACTTTCCACAGTTCAAAAGGTTTCCTATCAGCACCCGAAAATGCAGATGACGAGTAATTAATAATTTCATAGAAGACATGTAACCGATCATTTGTTTTCAGCCTGTGATGGTGGTGCAGACAGGTGATGTGTTGGCTTTGCAAGTCATATTTTAGAAGTTGGCATTTAAATATATCCTTTTGTGTCACTATTTATTTTGCACACTCTACCTTTATTGTTAAATAACATTGTAGGCTATATTACAATCACAATATGTACATTGTGATTATAAAAAAGTAAATTTTTTGACCATCGGTTTCTTGTTCCAGTAAATGTGGTTAACATATGAGTCTGTTATTTGAGCAGTATTACAACTGCTTGCATTAATATAAGCCAGGTATAATTTAAAAGGTTTGAAGGAATGTAAATATATTAGGCGCATTAGAGTTTATGGTTTGTCAAAACGATGTCACCTAATTTATAACAGTTATCTGACTGTAAAGAATGCATGCAAGCCACATCTGTTGCATTGCAAAGTCCCTAAGTACTTCATGACACTGCTCATAATGTAATAATAATAATGTATACTTTATTAGTCCCGCAAGGGGAATTACAAGTTACACTCTGTTGTTATTACACGTATTACACACAGCCCTGAATTACACACACATGCACAGTCCCTATGCATGCACAAAATAGAGAGATGTCAGAGTGAGGGGGCTCCCTATGTAAAGGCGCCCCGAGCAGTTGGGGGTTCGGTGCCTTGCTCAAGAGCACCTTGGCGGTGCCCAGGAGATGAAGTGGCACCTCTCCAGCTACCAATCCACCACCATACTTTTGGTCCGGGGACTTGAACCAACTCCCTACAGACTGAGCTAGTACCACTCCTCAGAGTGGGGTTGACGTTGGTAACTGGGATGTGGATTTGCAGCACCACCTTCAGGCCATCGGCAGCAGATAGTTCAACTAAGCACATTTTGTATTCTCTCCTTAGATCTTGTAAAAGGCAATGATCACATTTAAATTTAGCTTGTTACAAAAATCCTCTGGTTAAAATTACAAAAGTTACAAAAATGATTGATTATACTATACTATATACTATATATATTGACCTTGGAAACTGCAGTTTTTTCAATGACAACTGGGCAAAGTCCATCCGTTGATGAAGACCATGTCATGTGAATAAACACAGCAGCTACTACATTGACCTTGCAAGGAGATTGTTTTTGCAACTGCTGTCAAGAATGGACCTTGATCCTCTCCTTACAAACCAACACTGATGAGGAGACTTTGAAGAGCTCAGAAAAAAATTCAAAATGACCGTTTATAATTCCATGACAACTGGGCAAATCCCAACCATTGATAAAGATCATGTATGTGGTTGAAAGCCCTGAACACAAACGGAGGTGCTCAAGGTGTAAAAAAGGTACAGAAATAAAGAAACTAGGCCAGTTATCACTTGTAAGGTTTCAGTAGCTCCCTCTACCTCTCAAAAAGTTATCTAATAGTATGATTCACATTAAAGCACTCAGGACCCCTGCCACTAAACTCAAAGGCCAGACAGCACATCTCCACTCTGAAGCTTTATGAAATTCATAAAACCCACTCCTCAGTAGATCACTGCAGATGGTGGGTCAGGCCAATAGCTGGAAAAGTAGCACAGACCGCCACTTTGCTTGGACTCCTTTGAACTGAACGGTATGGAGATTGAACAGGGGGGGCAACCATGTGCATGTTTCTGTGTGTATTCGAAAATACTCAATCACTCCGTGTACGTGTGTGTTTGTGTGTGTACATGTGTGTATGTGTGTCCCCCCGTCCTTATCCTTGCACTGCAGGGGAGAAACATGAAAGCCTTTCTACAGTATTTGGTAATTGCAAAGACCTCCGTTCTGCCTAAACAGCATAAAAGACGACAACCTCATCAGGACACGGTGAAATCCAGACATTAAAACATACTTTATAGATATACACACACCTTTAGGGCAGTTGACTAATCAATAGTCTTTACTGTGTAAAAGTACACAGAAGTGTGTGTGTTTCTTTTCCACACAGGCCTTTCTTTGTTGTGTGTAACCTTTTGATCTAAATGAAAAAAGGGGGCTTAGGTAGGCCAATGTGTTCGAGAGGGGTGGTTATGCTGAAAGGGTTAGAGGGGGGTGAGTTGCCACCTTTTCATGTTACCTCTCCTCAGTTCAGCTTTCTAACGAATGTCAACTCTGATAACAAAGCCTAATTTGCATGTCATAATCCCTATCTCTCAAACTTCTGATCAGGTGTACTTGGAAGCATGGCTGTGTTCTTTCCAAAAGCGAAACAGATAGAGCGCAAGAGAGGGAAAAACTCAGTTCGCTTTGAAAGCTGTTTGAAGTTCTCTGCCAGAGTTCAAATAACACTAAAACATGTGCATGGCATTGAGTGGCTGATTTGTGTTAAAAAGAAGAAAGGCAGAGGGATGGAGGAATGAAAGGAGGTCAGAGAGGGGAGACTGGGGGAACTTTCTGGAGCTAGGAAGGCCAAAATCCTTTGGATATCATGTCACTACACATACAGATGAGCGGGGCCCTTTTGTGTTCAATCTTTGAATTTAGACATTATGTGCTGAGTACTCTGACCCCAACACAATTATAGAATTTTTAAATTTAGTTTTCACGTTGTCTAAAGAAATCTTTTTATGACTATTATTGAACAGCAATAAATTAGCAATAAATGTTGTCTTGATTTTCATCATCACAAAAGCAACTTCTATCCTTTGTGTCCTATTCAGGCTTCACACTAATAAACAAGCTTAGCAAAACTTCTCCACTAAGCTTCAGAGGAGCTGCTGCTGAGTGATGGCAGAGTGAAAGAAAGAGGCGTGGATTTGTGGCAATGCTTGCTGCAGAGGTCAAGGTGTGTGTCTGAGTGTGTGTGTGTGTGTGTGTGTGTGTGTTTGTGTGTGTGTGTGTGTGATTAGCAACTCTGCATGTCATAGCAACAGATCCAAAGGTCACAGACCACCCCAACTGTGTGTTCACACACTTCATCATCTACCACACTGATCAATAGTGGCTGGGCTGTTCATCCCGGGCACAGAGGGTTTGGATGGCTACCAATACACTATGTTTCTGCCTTCTTTCTGTCAGATACTTCTTCTTGGCTTAAACACACTGTTCTCAGCAGCCTATGGTTTCTAAATCCCAGTTGTGAAGACCAGACGTCCTTTCCCATGAGTGAAGAGGGCCTCCAGCAGAGCTGCTTCAGCTCCTCCACATTCTCATAGTCCTCTGTTTGGCCAGAGTTGTAAAGATGGCCCCTGGGAGTCGCCCGCCTCCACTCTGATCCACTCAGCCCAACTCTGCAGCAGAGGCTATCCTGCCAGCTCCTTTATCCCAGCTACCGCACACCCAGGGCAGGCAAAGCCAGACTGACAGTCCCCCGCTGCCTCCGGAGCCTCCGTCTCATTTCCCCCTGTAGCCGCCCACCACCCCTCTCAGCTTTTCAATCTTCGAAGCAATTAGAAGGAGATCCCTTTCTTTTGTCGTCTATCCGTGGAAAGAAGAAAAGCGAGAGAATGAGAAAAAAAGAAGAAGGAGGGCCAAGTTGTTGGTGGTGGTGGAGCTCAGGGCTAGCTAGGAGCCACTTGTGAAGCCCTGGGTATTAGGACTCACATGGTTTGTTTGGAAAGGCTTCTCCAGGGGCCAAAGTGGGATTACGTTGCAGATTGCAAGTTCCCATGGAAGGGGCCTATACCAGCAAGGGCTTTGGTGGGTGGGTTTCAGGTTGGGGGCCATAGAAGAGGTCTTTATGAGTTTGGGGTCTGTCTGAATGGAAAGGGCCAACTCCCAGCATGCTAGCCCTCCATATTAGATGGACACAGAGAGGCTATTGAAGTTACCCAGACATCCCCCTTTATTTCTTTCATTTTCTCTCCCTCTCTCTCCACTCTTGAAGTCTTAGCTGTTTGCCAGTCAAGAAAAGAGTAAAAGACTGTTTGGAGGCTGAAATAAATCTTGTGTACATTTTTATGATGAAAATACCATCTGTGGTTTTGAGTAAACATTATATGACATGATAGGATAAATGCTTCAGTTAAGTTTCATTGACAATGTCTGACATTGAAGCTATGGCTGTTAGAACACAAGGAGATCACAGTGAAGTGTAATTAAGATGGGATTTATTGTCTGAAATCATCTTTCACATTACATCTTGAAATTTGTCTTACAATAAAGTGTTGGGATTTTATATTAATGACGTAATTTTAAAAGGCAATTTTGGATCACAACAGCACAGCAGAAATAATCAGCTAATACCAATCAACAACAGACAATCGTATGAAGAGAGAAAGAGGACGAGGAGGACCTGAGGGACACTGGTGAAGCCTTTCAAGTTACATCACAATGTTATTTTTCTAGTGTGTGATCAGATGCTGGAGAACATCATTTAAAATTGTCAAGGACATAGCAGAACTCCAACAGAGAATCATAACATTAGACGTTTTGTTTTTAAAAATGTGATTCCTCAGCTTTAGTGCTAAAGCTCCGTGTTTAGAAAATGAAGACTGGATTTTTCATTTTTTGTGTTAAAGGACGTATCCAACTTAAAATGCATGTCTGGGCCCATATTTTGATTTGGTGGTTTATTTTTGTTAGTATTTCAAGATATAATAAAATAAGTGTCAACATAGTATTGCCACAACAGAAGTCTTTAACCAATATGCAATTCAGTCTGAGGATGTTTTTTTTTTTTTTTTAAGATGTT